>NC_135338.1:36075155-36330488 GCF_023851605.1 Tamandua tetradactyla
TTTCCCCAGAGGAGATTAAAGCCCAGCTAGCCCTGCTGGCTGACCTCCGTGGCCATGCAGGACAGAAGCACGAGGCAGAATGGACTGTGTGGGAGGGCCTGCAGAGGAGTGGGCAGAGTCTGGAGTGGGCTGCCCCTGTGAGGGAGGGAGTGCTCCTCAGGAATTTGGGGGAATATCAAATGGGTATCTGGGTCGATGGTTCTGAATCTATCTTTTGCTCCCCAAAGTCTGTGGGTTTCACCTGTATCTAGATGGCAAAAACATGCCGTTAAAATGCCAGGTCTCTTCCTCTGGTTTCATTTCCCATATCTCAGTCTGGCTCTCTCTTGCTTTAAATAGAATTGCCGTTCAGAAGCCACCTGCCTGGTATGATTGAAGAGGTACCAAGCAGACGACCCCCCACCCCCCTCCAGCACCCAAATGTCCATCATGGTTCACTTTGATCTGGGAGGCTTTTGTAGAGAACAGATCCCCTTGAAGAGACTTACAGATTAAGCTATTAGGAGCCAGATTAGCTGACCTCGGCCAGAAATAAGAACCTGAACCATGTTCAGGGGCCACATTCAGGAGAGCACAGGCAGGGTGAGGTTTCCAGAAACACACTTCCACACTTACTCTACTGCTGTGTTTGAGGACCCCCTTAGAGAATGGAGGGAGGCAGCCACCACTTGCTTCTCCTGTCTTCCTGACCTGAAGCATCACTCACCCCTTTCCCCACCTCTCTGTTTTCTTCCCCCCTGCAGGCCATCAGGCGAGAAGAAGCCTTCCGAGCCCAAAGCCATGCCAGACCTCAACGGGTACCAGATCCGGGTGTGAGGCAGGTGGCAGCGCCCTGGCCTTGTCCTGCTACTGGAGGCCATGACCCGCCTGTCAGAACCAGCCTCGCCTGTGAGAGAGGGAAGGGCTGGGATTGGGGCAGGGCGAGGGGCAGCAGGAGGAGTATCCAGCTCAACTACCCAAGCTGTTCCCTCTCCCACTGAGCCAAGCCCCTAACTTTGGGCCAAAAGGCAGTTAGTATTTTATTTGGAGTTTGTAACTCCACAACTGAAGTTCAAGGTATCTGGGGGGAAATGTAAAATGAATGGATCTGCCAGCTGCCAAAAAGCAGTGTTTGGGAGGTCTGAGTGCCATGGGGCTGGGTGGGGAGGGGTTTCCGGCTCTGCTGGTGCCCTTGCCCTCACCTCTTTCTGGGGTTTGGGTCCATCCTATCTATGGGAAATGTCCCAGCCCCACCAGGGCCGAGGCAGGGTTGTGGTCAGGGGTTGGGATGTAGGTGTTTTCTGCAGAGAAAGGGAAGCAGGGTAGGAATCATCCCAGGAAGGGTTGCATAGCCTGTAAATCAGGAGGGCAGCATTATCTGGGCAGACACTGCCTCCTGGGCACAAAGATGTTTCTAAGTCCTGACTGCCCAGCCTGGGTGCTAACTGGCTTTACTTGTCTGCTGCTCTAGCCCAAGTGACTCCTGCAGAGGGCCTGGGCATGCTCAGAGGGCATGCTCTGTGGGGACATAGCAGACCTGGTTGTAGGTCCAGTAACCATGGCTGGCACTGGGGCTGCTGGGGCTGCTCCTGTCTTCTTATTTCAACCTGTGCCGGGGAAACCAAGAGCAGACCAGGACACTTATGCCCCAGGCCGCCTCCAAGGTTTCACAGCCCAGCTTGGGAGTCTCAACCACAGTCAGGCCTGTTTTCCTGGGGCACCTGGTCAGGGCTGCAGCAGGGAAGCACCTGAACAGCTGGAGTCATCCACAGCCTGTTTGTCAGGCATAAGACCCTGATGCAGAAGTGAGAGGATGTAGAGAGAGGTTGTCCAAGCTAGGGGTAAGGGCTGGAGGCTCAAACACCAAGGAGGTATAGTAGTCAGCAAGGAGGGACAGAGCCCGAGAACTGGAGGTGTAAGTGAGAAAGGGATGTGAGAGAGAGTTGAGGATCAGGCTGTCTTGGGGAGTGAGCTCCCCACCACTGGAGGCATTTGAGCAAAGACTTGATGGCTACTTGAAGCTGTCAGGAGGATCAGGTTATGGAAAGGTGGATGGTTGAGATGACAGTTGAGGTCGTTTTTTTTTAACTGAGAGGCTGAGTTCAGTCAGGGGCAGCTGTCAGTAAGGCTACTGAGGGGCGGGCAGGTAATTAAAAGGAGTGCTGCAGGGCTGGGCTGGTTAGGGACTGTGGCAAACTAAAGAGTATATACCATGAAAGGGGGTGGGGGGAGAGGGAGAGGGGTGCTGCTTCTCAACTTTCTCATATAGCAGGCCCTTCATTGCCAGATCCCCTGGTTTTTCAGAAGCCAGAATTCTGAGTTTTTACGTGAAGTCTGATTTTCAAATGTTGGCAATCAATTAAAAAGCTTAAAAACCCAGCACCAGCAAAAAGAGAACACCAGTTTGCAATAGAAAGCTTGTGCTGGGAGGAAGTCCAATGAGATTCTTCAGAGCAGACAATATGAAAGTTCTCAGCTTCCTCAAGCTGGCCTGGCAGCTGAGGAGGAGGAGGAAGAGGCAGAAAAAAGCAGAGGCTCCTCCCAGTGTGGCTAACTCTCCCTGTTCATCCTGTCATCTCCCTGCAGCCTACAGACCCTCTGTGGTCGCTCTGTCACCAAAGGGGCGAAGTGGAATAGAGATAGTGCAGCTGTCAGCCTGCCAGGGAGGTGGATGGTGCCTGGGAAGCAAAAAAAGAAAAAGGCAAGTAGTACAGGACCCTCCTCTCTATCAGAGAAGGCACCAGAGCCCAGCAGCTCTTCAAACCAGCAGCTCTTAGTCCAGAGTCAGGCCAGTCCCTTGCCTCTCCAGGTTCCTTGGGGTCAGGGGGTCCTGAGGAGGTGCCTGACCTCACCCTGGCCAGGCCAATTGGAGGGCTGTCATGACCCCTGATTCACCATCCCATTCCATCCCAGCTTGCAGGGAGTGGGGATGGTGGTCCCCACATATCCATGTTAGCTTAAAGTAGAATGGCTCACTTTGGGAGAGGTAAGGTGAAAACTGGGCTGTTTCTGGGTCGGATGTGGGTGTGCATGGGCGGCTTGATCAGAGGGAGGTGGCCCCTCAGATCCTCCAGGGCCTTGCCAGGAAGGCCAGGCTTAAGGGGTAGGGACATGAGAGGGAGCCAGGGCTTGGATAGGGGAGCAGGGAAGAAGCTGCTCCTGATACCCGAGCCCTAGAAGGACCTGTACCCACCAACTCCTTTGCTTGGGGAGAAGGAGAATGAAGGCCCAACCCCTCTTGCTATGAGGGAGGAAGCTGGTCTTCCCAGACTCAGAATCTCCTAGCTCTCACCCTCCCCGAGGTGGGACCTCAGACCTGTGAAGACCACCAGAGGATACAGTGGTGCTTTTTAATTTATTTTAAAATGTTTCTCATATGTAGCAACCCCTCCTCCCTTCCTCGGGGTGTTTACACAAGCTCTGCTCCCTGGGGCTGGGCTGGCTGCAAGATTTCTGGGGAGGCAGAGAGGCAGGGACTCTGGGGCCTTAGTCACCATTTTTTGCTATCACTTCATCTCACTTCCTCTGAGGGACGGAGGCCTGACCGAAGTGGCTCCAGCTTCCCCTGCCTTCCTTTCAGCACTCAGTGTGGGTTCCTCTGCCCCTGAAGGTATGAAGCTGGGTGAGGAGGGGTCACGTTGAGGTCAGAGAAAGCCGCTTGGTGACAGTGAGTCAGAAAAGAGGGTGATTGCAGAGTCTCCCTAAAACCTGGCTCCTTGTGCTCAGCACCAGGATCGGAGCACATGGAAGCTACATGCAGAGAGCCTCCCCTCCCCACTAACTGCCAGTCCTTCCCCTCCCATGGCCTTACAACATACACTCCCTCATCATGCCAAGTTCCCCATCCTTACTAGGGCCACATTGGGGGGGATGTAACAGCCCACTGGCCCAGGGCATAAAATGATAAAAAGCCTAGGGTCCGGGAAGCCAGGGCTTTGAGGAGCAGCAGGAGCCAAGAGAGTGACCATCTCTGGTCCCTGCCCCTTCCAACTCGCCTTTGACTTCCTGACTCTGGGATTCAGTCTAGTTCTGGCTGATAGAGGGCCCAGAAGCCTGTGTGCACATGTACACCTACCTAGTTTTCCTGCCTAGACTATTTCTTAGCTTAGCTGCAGCAACATCCCCAGACCCCTCCACAGTTTCTCTGGCAGGGATGTGTTCTGAGCCCGGCATATTGATGGCATTCTCTGGGCCGGAGCTCAATTTCATTGAAATCCCTACTTCTCTTATTTCCACTGAAAAACCAGTGTGAAGGGCAGGAAACTGTCCTGGGAAGGAGTGTGGGGTGGGAGGTGGTGATTTCCCCCACCCTCCACCCCAGTTACCACCTGCCTCCTACCAGCTTTCCCAAGGCTGCCATGGTGCTAGTTGCAAGGCCATCAGTATTGACCCCTCTTGCCCCATCTTGGTGCTCTGGAGGCCTGAGTCTCCCTTCCTCTTGAAGGCTGACTAGAGAAGAAACTTGGTATGTGTGGCCCAGAGGCCTGGTGATGAGGGACCACCGCCTTCCTTAAGCTTTGTGTTGGCTGCTGTGTTGTACCAGACCTCGTTCTTCCTGTTCTCATCAGTATTGCCCATTCCCTCTCACTTTGACACCTTGTTTCATTCCTGTCCTTTTTCCTTGAAGTGAATAAAGTCTCCCCAGCTCCAGTCGTGTTGGCTGGGCAGAAACCACAACATTTAAGTTTTGTCTCCATTCCTTTGGGAGCTGGGGTTTGAGCCTATCACCAGTACTAGCCTCATGGGCTGCAGGGAAAGACCCCAGTCAGAGATACCAACGAGAAACCTTCCAGCGCCAGCAGGCGTGATGAAACTTCTGAAATCTCAGATTTTCATTCTGTCAGCCAACTGAAGCCACTCAGCTCTTGTTAGCCCAAATCTGGGGACAGATCTCTCCTGACAGCCACAAATGAGCCCCATCTCCTCCCTCCCACACAGGCTTGGTCTCCTGGATGCCCAAGTCTGCTCCCAGTGTACATCCCAGAGCCCAGGCCTCCTTCCTGGTCCACAGCAGTCAGTCAGAAACAAGGGAGAAAACGTGTTCTTCTGAGAGATGAGCTTGTTTCAGAAACCCCTAACAGAGACCCAAAGTCCCTTTTTATCACAGTCACCAGTCTAGAATCTGTGGTGTTAAAGCAGCAGCCTAGGAAGGCACCTCTGCTTCCACTTCCAGCACTCACTTGCTCCCCGTTATCCCTCCTGCTCTGGACCTCTTCCCATACTTTAAGACAAGCCCAAACAGTTGAAACCAGACTATTACAGATGTGAAAATTTGAGTCCTCACAGCATTTTTCAGTCTTAACCCTTCCTCCACTTCTCTGCTCTCTTTTCATTCAGCTTTAGAGTAAAACTTGGACCTTTAAAAGAGGAGGTAGGATATTCCCTATTTCTTCTCCCTGCCAATCCCCAACAAGTTCTAGCCGGAAGTGGCATCTGGCACAGCGAGACTCCCTCATTTTCAGTAGTGTGATGGTGAGCAAGGGGTTAGGGGGCAAAGTAGCTGGTACAAGAAGAGGCAGTTACTTGAAATCCACAAAATGTCTTGGACTGTACACCATTAAATAGAGGCAGTTTTGTTACTTTCAGGTCATTTAAATCCAGCTAAAACAATTTTCTTTTAAATGGCCTTTAAAATAAAGATTATCATAATTTGTGAATAACTTTTACATATACGCAGTGTTGTAACATGCCCATTTAAGTCCATCTAAAATGACATTGGGTAGATAGCCTTATTGCCGGTTTCAGTGAGATGGGTTCATACGCAGTGGGCCCCTGCAGTCACACAAAAAATCTGGACAAGTGCTTGGGAGAGAATCTATGTCAAATCAAGCAGATTCATCATAGACACTGGCCACACTTTCTTAAACTCATCCTGGAGGAGCAGAATACAACTTACTAGGAGGGAAATAAAGGCTTATCCTCATTTCCTGCTGCGAATTTATTTCAGGCTCACAACATGTGTCTAACTGAATTAGGCCCGTGACTAATTTGGGTTGGATCTTTGGATGCAGGGCATTTCTCAGAGCTCTGAAGATGAAAAGGTTAAAGTTCTGCCTTCCCCCTCTCCTTCAGAGGCTGGTATGTTGACTGCTACTCTGGAAGACAGTAGCAATAGGAAGTGGTGGTCATGCCAAGTACCAAGAAGCCTAATCCAGATGTGGGTTGCCTTGTAAACCTTAGAGTTGGCCTATGGGAGGAGGACTATTGAAGCTTGGCAGGTGGTAGAAGTAGCCTACCTCAGGTCAGCTGAGAAGGTCAGCTCTCTGAGCCCAGCCTAAATGAGAATGTGTACACAGATACTTGGATGCCCTCCAACCCCCTGCCAGAAAAGACTTAGTCGTGGGAAAGACAAAACCTCTTAAGAATTTAAGTGCAGTGACCCTGCTCTTCTCTCCACAGCTGTGTGCAGCCCCAGGCCTTAAAGTCATAGGAACTGAACTGGGGCTGGAGCAGGACCGATTTCCCTTTGGAACACACTCAATTCATTTTCTCCTAAATGAGGTGGGATCTGCTCCCCAGCTAGGCTCTCATCTTGCTGGCTCTTGCCTGGAAGTTTTTGCTGGCACACTTGCTGGAATAGGAGAGAAATGGGAGAGGTGTGGTACAACCAGGATGGATTTGGAAGCATGGGTTTGAAGGTCAGATTTCTCCCCCTGGTGGAAACTAGAGGAGGTAGGTGCCTTCTGGGAAAAAGAAAAGCCACACTTTTGTATTATGTAATCAATTAAAAAACAAGCCTCCTCCAGTTAAAGAAAGAACTGGAAAGAAAAAAGTTAAAAAAAAAAAAAAAAAAAGGCAGCAATAGCTTGGTTGGTAATTCTCTTATGAGTCTCCAGCTTCAAGCTGCACCTGAGCTCCTCTTCCCAGGCCCAACCATGAGTCTGCCTTATACCACCATCTTGTCTCTTCTGCTCCTGGAAAGGCTGTGTTCTAAGGTATTTGGGGTTGGCAAGAAATGAAGCAAAGGATTCTCTCTTTGGGAGTCCTGTTTCCTTGGATATAAAGGTTATTCATGAACACCACCAGAACTGCCACTTTGTCTTCTTGTCTGATAGAGTCAGTGGAAGCACTTTGTGAATTGTTATAAGAGGGTTCTACAGATGCTAAGTGACTGAGGCAACTAGGGACAAACCTTCCATCCCAGGAAAGGGGCCTCAGGAAACACACCTCAGTGCTCAGGAGCTACACGATCTCTCTCCACCCACAGGTCCAATTGTCTAGCATGACTATCGAGGACCATCTACCCCTATCAATAATACTCTGAATTAGCATCCCTTTCTTGTCAAAATCCAAATAAAGCAATTTCAGATCTGAAAATGCCTCATAAGTGGAAAAAATTAATTTTCACCAACAGATGTGAACTGAAACACAAGGAGGTTGGGTAACTCATTTACAGTCACCAACCAACTAGGCCAAGGTGGCAAGTTGTACTCCTGATTCCTGGCTAAGTTTTCTTTCCACTGAATCAGTGGATCCCAACCCAGGTGGTTCAACAGAAGCACTCAGGTAACTTTTTAAACAATGCAGATAGATATTCAAGAGACTGATTCATAGGTCTAGGGTGAGCCTGGGAAATCTCTGTTCAGAAAAGGCAGAAAACCACATGATTACAGCGTGTACAATGGGGATGTAGGTTTGGCTGGGCTTGCTGCTAGGGTGGCTGGAGGACAAAAGTGGCAGCAGAGTTAGGCCTGTGAAGGAAGAAAAATCTTTCTAGTAACAGATGGCCCACAGCTCAGCCCTGGCTCCGAATGCAAAGAGATTATCAGAAATAGATGCTCAGCGGGAGTCAACTGCCACATGCATCATGCCTCATGCAGCTGCCACAGCTTTGACCAGGAAAACACACACGTCTTGTCCTACTTTCAGTACAGACACTCCTAAAATGCAGTGTGCACTAGGGGTAAGGAACGGGGAACCAGATGGAATAAGAATGAAAAGCAGCCCAAAATGCTATTCTCCAATAGCTTGCCAATGATGAGGAAAGAGAACTGTATTCCAGAGCAAAGGTCAGAGGCAGGAGGTTTCATTAAAGCCCTGTTCCTCCCAAGCTCAAGCAGTGGGAACCTGAAAAGAGAAGGGAGCAAGATGAACAAAGCAGATCCATTTGACTCAGTTATCAGAGGAAGAAGACAAATTCCTCTGATCTAGGTTTAGGGCTTCACAACCACCCCGAGATCAAAAGCTCCTCAGTCTCTTCTCGATCCACCTCATTCTCCATGCCCTCTCCCCCATGCCCTTCAGGATCCTAATAAAATGATCAACAGTAAGAGGGAAAAAGTAAACCTTTATTTGGAAAAGAGTTATTAAATGACCATTTAAAAATCCCATTTCATTTCCAAAACAGAAACAACTAAGAAAATGAAGAAAAGATAATCTATCAAAACTCCTGCCCTCTGCCATCTTTAGCTGTCTTTAACCTGCATTTCCTGGCAGGAAGAGAACAGAGTGATGGGCCCTAGTCCTAGGAACCAATAGGGCACTGTCTTGAAACCCTCGCAGAGGGTACCCAGAGGAGAGACGGAGTGAACAATGGGGAATGGACAGACAGGCCTGGGGCTCAGACAGGCACATGCCCAGGACCCAGGAAACAATGTTTAAAAATATATATACATAGATAAATAAATCCCCCAAAATCTAGCCATGGAAAGCTTATAACCATGAACACAGCAGCAGAATTCAAGTTAGGTCTTCGGCTTTCAAAAAAAGGAAAGAACATTAACCTCTGGCTAACTGTCCCTAACTCAAGCTTTTTGGCCATTCTCTTCAGTCCCATTCTGGAGGCAAGAAGGGTATGAGCAACTCAAATCTATGAGGGCAACAGGCGCTCTGAGTTAAGGGAGTGCTAGGAATAAGCTGGCCCAGGAACAGTCCAGGCCACACCCTACAATGAAAGATTAAGGCTTGTAGGTGATGGTCTGGGCTAGGGGACCCCAGAATGGGCCTGGCCACCCTTGTGCTAAGAGGTGGAAAGCAGAGACAATAATGAACTAAGGCCTTGCTGATCAGAGCAATCCTCAAACAGCGTCACCCGAAATTCTTGGACCAGTATGCCCAAGGCCATCTTTGTGCTGAGAAGATTTGGCCTGAAACTAAATACCAGGCATTTCTAGGGAGAAAATGGAAGGGGTTGGGGGAGGGGAGAGGTAACAAAAAATAAACAGCAATGGGAGGAGAGGAATGGAAAACGGCTTCTTAAATATGCAGAAGAAAGAAAGCAAGTCCCTTGGGTTTTGAGTTTCATGAGGTGGCTACAGAGCTTACCTGCTCTTTTCCCTGCTGGTACTTCTACCCTTGCCCCAACTCTGCAGGCTGAACAGTCCAGGGAAACAAGAGTTTCCTGAAGGGTCTGTCTCCTCATTCTTAAAGTCTTAAACTTCAAACTACCATCCCCACCCAGTCCGCTCAACCCCATACAGGTTCAAACCCTTGCCTCCTTCACGGCAATCTGGGGAAAAGGATAAGCACTAGAAAATTCATTCCAGGCCTCTGGAGAGTTCCGGATTGGAGGCCCAGAGGCCACTGGGGCAGTTGGTACATTTTCAAATCTGCTGCTCCAGGCTGTGAGGCCCATTTGTTCCCAGGGTCAGACGATGAGTATGCCCTGGTTGGCATGATGCATGCTTAAAGAAATAGAGGATAAAAGGAGAGATAGGCCCACACCCCTGCTGATGCCTGGCAGCACACAGCTCCTAGATCATGCCCTCAACCTGCCCCTAGGCCTGCAGCCCCGATGTGGAAAGTAGGCTGGTCAGAGGCAACCCTGGCTGTGCATAGATTATTCCCATCCTAGAAGGCTGCATGCATGATACACACTTCTCATAAATGCATGCTAGGCAAGAGGGCTGGGTGCAGAGGTCATAAAGGCAAGGAGAAGGTCGGGTCAGAAGGTGCCACCAAGAAACGGTTTGAAAGCAAATAACCAATGAGATCAATAGCTCCCGCAACCCTGGTAATTAAAAATAAAGGGGTAGCACTGGATACATGGAAGGAAGGGGGAACCCCCCATTCTGCCTCTCCCAGGGCCACTGAATGTGTGGCACAAGTTTAGGAAGAGGTTGGGGTGGGGCAGGAACCACAGGCAGAGAATGTGGACAGGCCTAGAGAAAATCTAACCAGGGGGAAGAGGGAACAAGGGGAGGGGAGGGGACGTAAGTTTCTTAGATCTAAGTTTCCAGAAGCATGGGATATTTCCACAGTCTCTGATCCAGTGAGCTCTTCTGGAAGAGAAGCCCTCTTTCCCTGGGAGCCCTGTCATGGGGCGGTGATTTCCATCCCGAAGCTGGCCAGCAAGCAGAGGTGGTCCGAAGAGCAGAAGGGATTGGGTAAGCCATTGGCAGCCCACAGAATCTCTTCAGAGAGGAGAGAGAGACGGCCCAGGAGCTTGAGGGTTCCATCTTGATACAGCCTGTGATCTGGGATGCAAAGAGGAAGCCAATGGATAAAGAAACCAGAGCCACGCTGCATAAAGCAGAAACTCTACTGCATGTAGGCTGCATTCCCTTGGTTGCCCACCATCCCTCACCTCCTTCTGCAGCTCTGGCTAAGGAAGCTTCATTTCCTCAGAGATAATTCCTCGATAGTATCAATGAATGGAGGTAGGGTGAGTACAGTGAGACTGCAGTAAAATGGTAAAGTGTCCCAGCATTACAAAATCTCCTGATTTTCCAAGAGAAGATGGACATTGAGATTTTTTAAATAAAATCTGATTTTTAAATGTAGGCAATGAATTCAAATATTTTAAAGAACATTCTATAAGAAAAATAGGCATGTAGTAGACTGCAAGAATGACTACTTACTTAAGATCTCTAACCTAACCAAATCCCTCACAACTGGCTACTGCTGAACAATGACCTCCTGGTACTTTACTTTCATCACTAAAATAGGATAAGATTGCCTATTCTATCTACTTCTCTCTAATGTGCAAATACAAAAAGAGAAAAGACAGGCAAGTGGCCTATGAGAAGTATAATGACGATGGCCAGTGCCCCAGCAGCCCAAGCCATGCCACCAAATGCCTGACCGACTGTCATCAGCTGTTCCCAGGGACCCTTGTGGGGTAGCTCTTTAACCCTAGACCCACCAGACTCACCAGGTCTGTTCCCATTCTCGCAGGACTCAGCTGAGAAGAAGATGTAATCCACTGTCATTCCAAGACCCAAGGGCATTGTGGTAACCTCTGGGCGGCCATGCTGGGGCAGGAAATGGGTATACACTGAGGTCAGGTGGAGGCAGTGCTGGATGGTGCCTGTAGTCCTAAAGGAAAGAGAAGAGGTCAGTCAACAAAAATTATTGAACTTTCCCAAGATCAATTTCTGTGGATTTTATGAAGTTTTGGGGGGGATGATCCCATAAGACTCAGTTTCCCTCTCATGCTAATAAGAGGCAGAGAGTCTTAGATAAAATTAGCCTAAAAATACACATATTTATATCAAGTCCCCCTGAATTCCTCACCCCCTACTCTCCACCTGCTACCTGGTAAAATATACAGTGTATCCTTGTCTATGGGCCAGCAAGCTCTTCTGTGGAGTCTTACTCTCTGTGGAAAGTGTGTGGGCTTTATCATTTGCAACATCAGTGGCCACCTCTGAACTCTGCACACCTGTACGTCACTATAAGCTTAGCAGATGTTAGGGGGCAGAGAGAGCTTAGCAAAAATTGCTCCTCAAAGTCAGCCTCAGGAAAGCCAATGGGAATCTCTTACACTCCTAGACAGAGGGACTAGAAGGAAAGCTAAAGAGACCAGAGGAAGATTACCTGGGGAAGACAGGCTCAGGCTCAGATGTGTTTTCCTCAAGGACAGACTCAGCCCAGTCAGCAGGTCGCTCTGTGGAGGACCAGAGAAAGAAAGGTTTTATTATCCATAGGTTATGAAAAGCAGGGCTGGAAATACCTCTTAGATCCTTGACTGGACTGCTCCAGCAGGGAAAGGGAGAGAGAAAAGGTGAGGGGAGAAAGAAGGTAATGAACCAAAGTCAAGGACCTCAGGACGGTAGACATAAAGGGGCCTCTGACAAAAACACTGTTTTCCTTGGCTCAATATTTTTTTTTAATTTATTTTTTAGAAGAGATAATACAGTCACATACATATTAAAATGTAGATAAAAATAATGAAGTCTCTCTCCTACTCCCGCGCAGGGCTACTCATTCCCCTTTCTACCCAAGGTTACCAAATTCCTGATGTGTTCTTCTAGAGATAGATTTTCTATGCACATACCATCAATTGGATGTGTATGTTTACCTATGTATGTGTGCATAAAAGTTTGTACGGACAGATACATACATATATATATATATATACACATACATAATGCATATATGTGTATCTGCACACATGCATAGGAAGAAAATAGAGAAGGCACAAATTACCAATATCAGGAAAGAAAGGGGAAATACTACAGAGCCTACTGCCATTAATAGGATAATAAAGATAAAAAAAATTGACAAACTCTTAGCTGGACTGACCAAGATGAAAAGATTCAAATTATGAAAATAGGGAATGAAAGACAGGCCATCATTATCAACCTTTTTGAAATAAAAAGGATTGTGAGGGAATACTATGGACAACTATATAGCAACAAAGTAGATAACTTAGATAAAGTTCCTCGAGAGCTACAAAATACCTAAACTGATGTAAGAAAAATCAGAAAATTTGAATAGACTTATAACAAGTAAAGAGATTGAACTGGTAATTTTAAAACTTTTCACAAAGAAAAGTGTAGGCTCATATGGCTTCACTGGTGAATTATACCAAACATTTAAAGAAAAATTAACACCAATCTGTCGCAAACTATTCCAAAAACTAGAAGAGGAGGGGATACTTACCAACTCATTCTATGAGGCCAATATTACTCTGATACCAAAACCAGACAGTCATACAAAGAAAACCATAGACCAATATTACTTATGAATATAGGTGTAAAAATCCTTAACAATGCCTGCCATGCCAGAGGACCCGGGTTCGATTCCCGGTGCCTGCCCATGTAAAAAAAAAATCCTTAACAAAATGTTAGCAAGCAAAAGCCAATAAAATATACATATGATTATATATCATGATCAAGTGAAATTTATTTATACCAGGAATGTAACGTAGAATTAACATCTGAAAAACAATTAGTATATTATACCATATTAAGAGGATAAAGGACAAAACACCCAGGATCATCTCAATAGACTCAGAAAAATAATTTGACAAAAATCCAATATCCTGTTATGATAAAAATACACAACAAACTAGGAATAAAAGAGAACTTCCTCAACACAATAAAGAAAGAGAATCTATGAAAAATCCACAGCTAATATCATACTTAATAGTAAAAGACTGAATGCCTTCCTCCTAAATGCAGGAACAAATAAAGGATGTCAGCTCTCACTACTTCTCTTAAACATGGTACTTGAAATACTAACTGGGTGTGCTGGTTTGAAAGGATGTATGTACCCTAGAAAAGCCATGTTTTAATCCTAATCCCATTTTGTAAAGGCAGCCGTTTCTTCTAATCCCTATTCGGTACTGTATGTCTGAAACTTTAATTAGATCATCTCCCTGGAGATGTGACTCAATAGAGAGTGGTTGTCAAGCTGGATTAGGTGGAGACATGTCTCCACCCAGTCTAGGTGGGTCTTGATTACTTTACTTGAATCCTATAAAAAGAGGAAACATTTTGGAGAAAGGAGATTCACAGAGAGCAGAGGAGAATGACATAGCCACGAGAAGCAGAGTCCATCAACCAGTGACCTTTGGAGATGAGGAAGGAAAATGCCTCCTGGGGAGCCTCATGAAACAGAAAGCCAGGAGAGAAAGCTAGCAGATGGCCCTGTATGCCGTGTTCACTCTTTTGCCATGTTCACCCTGTGCCCTTCTAGCCAAGAGAGAAACTCTAAACTTCACTGGCCTTTTTGAACTAAAGGCCAGTACCTTTCCCTGGATGCCTTAGATTGGACATTTTTATAGACTTCTTTTAATTGGGACATTTTCTCAGCCTTATAACTGTAAACTAGCAATTTATTAAATTCCCCTTTCTAAGCCATTCCATTTCTGGTATATTGCATTCTGGCAGCTAGCAAACTAGAACACTGGGGTAATTGAAGAACAAATAAAAGTCATCCAAATTAGAAGTGAAGAAGTAATACAATCTCTATTTAAAAAGACATGGTATTATATATAGAAAATCCTAAAGAATCTACTAAAAAACTTTAAGAGTTAATAAAGAGTTTCAGCAGAGTTGCAGGATACAAGGTCAACATACCTTGTTGAAAAATCAGCTCATTTTTGATTTGCAAAAATGCAAAAATCAATTGCATTTCTATACCCTTGCAATGAACAATCTGAAAATGAAATTAGAAAACAATTCTATTTATGAAAGTATCCAAAAGAATAAATTAATTTGAAAACTACAAAATTTTTAAAGACATTAAAGAAAATCTAAATAAGTGGAAAGACATTCCATGTTCTTTGATCATGAGATTTAATACTGTTAAAATGGCAATACTCCCCAAATTGGTCTACAGATTTAATGCAATCTCTATCAAAATCCCAGCTGGCTTTTTTTGAGAAACTGACAAGTTAATCCTAAAATTCATATGTAAATATAAGTGGCCCAGAATAGCCAAAACAATCTTGAAAAAGAAGAACAAAGTTGGAAGTTTATATTACCCTACTGCAAAACTTATAAAAACCACAGTAATCAAGACAGTGTGGTACTGGCATAAGGATAGAAATCTAGATCAATGGAATAAAATTGAGAGCTCTGAAATAAACCCTGACATTTATGGTCAGTTGACAGTCATCAAAGATGACAAGACAATTAAATGGGGAAAGAATAGTCCTTTCACAGTGTTGTTGAAACAAGTGAATAACCACATGTAAAAGAGTGAAGTTGGGCCCCTATACTTAATTATATATACCATATATATATAATTATATATACCATATATATTTTTATATATATCATATATACCATTTTTATATATACCATTTTTTATATATACCATTTATAAAAATGAACTCAAAATGGATAATAGATCTAAATTTAAGAGCTAAAACTATAAGCCTTTTTGAAGAAAACACAGGATAAATTTTCACACCCTTGAGTTAGGCAATGGTTTATTAGATATGACACCACAAGCACAAAGAACAAAAGAAAAAATAAATAAACTGGACACCATCAAAATTAAAAACCGTTGTACTACAAATGATACCAATGAGAAAGGAAAAGATAACCCACAGAAAAGGAGAAAATATTTGCCAATTACATCAGATAAGGGGCTTATAACTAGAAGATATAAAGAACTCTTAGAATTCAATAAGAAGAAAAAAAATGAAATTTTAAAATGGGCAAGGGATTTGAATAGACACTTCTCCAAAGAAAATATACAAATGACCAATAAGCACACAAAAAGATATTCAGTATCAGTAATCATTAGGGAAATGTAAATTAAAACCACAGTGAGATACTACTTCACATCCACTAGGATGGATGTAATCAAAGACAGTTAATAAAAAGTACCAGCAAGGGAGTGAGATTAGGCAGAAACAAAAGGACAAATACTGTGTGGTCTCACTGATATGAACCAACATTAGTGAATAAACCTGGAGAATTTCACTGGTAACAGAGACCAACAGGAGATAGAAATAGGGTAAGATATTGGATAACTGGAGCTGAAGGGATACAGATTGCGCAACAGGACTGACTGTAAAAACTCAGAAACGGATATAACACAATATTACCTAACTAATACAATTATGTTAAACCACTGAATGAAGCTGAATGTGAAAATGATAGAGGGAGAAAGGCTGGGGGCACAAATGAAATCAGAAAGAAAGACAGATGATAAAGACTGAGATGGTATAATCTAGGAATGCCTAGAGTGTATAATGATAGTGACTAAATGTACAAATTTAAAAAATGTTTTTGCGTGAGGAAGAACAAAGGAATGTCAATAATGCAGGGTGTTGAAAATAGATGGTAATCAATATTTTAAAATTTTAACTTATGGGGCGGGCCACGGTGGCTCAGCAGGTAAGAATGCTTGCCTGCCATGCCCGAGGACCCGGGTTCGATTCCCGGTGCCTGCCCATGTTAAAAGAAAAAAGAAAAAAGAATATGTTTATTTGGTACAAAATTTATATTTTGACTAGTGCATTTCCTAATATAACTTATATAGACAGCTTAACTGAACACCATAAGTACATGGAACCTTGAGTAGGGCATGAGATTTTGTTGGTTTGTCCAGAGTGTTGCCCCAATAAATCCCAAAGTGATTTGAACAGTGAATAAAAAAGTATTTGCAAAGTCCCTGTGCTGGTTTGAAAGGATATATGCCCCCTAAGAAAAGCCATGTTTTAATATAAATCCCATTTCATAAAGGTAGAATAATCTCCATTCAATACTGTATGTTCGAAACTGTAATGAGATCATCTCCCTGGTTGATGTGATTTAGTCAAGAATGGTTGTTAAACTGGATTAGGGGATGACATGTCTCCACCCATTTGAGTGGGTCTTGATTCATTTCTGAAGTCCTATAAAAGAGGAAACATTTTGGAGAATGAGAGATTCAGAGAGAGCAGAGAATGCTGCAGCACCAGGAAGCAGAGAGTCCACCAGCCAGCGACCTTTGGAGATGAAGAAGGAAAACGCCTCCCGGGGAGCTTCATGAAACAGGAAGCCAGGAGAGAAAGTTAGGAGATGACACCGTATTCGCCATGTGCTCTTCCAGCTGAGAGAGAAGCCCTGACTGTGTTCGCCATGTGCCGTCTCACTTGAGAGAGACACCCTGAACTTCATCGGCCTTCTTGAACCAAGGTATCTTTCCCTGGATACCTTTGATTGGACATTTCTATAGACTTGTTTTAATTGGGACATTTTCTCGGCCTTAGATCTGTAAACTTGCAACTCATTAAATTCTCCCTTTTAAAAGCCATTCCATTTCTGGTATATTGCATTCCAGCAGCTAGCAAACTAGAACAGTCCCCTTCAGGGAATGGTGAGAAAGGGGGAAAATTCAACTTCCTCAAGTTTAATTCTTGATATTCTCATGAGCAGTGTGGACAACCAAAGCAATAGGTTGAGCCCCCAATCTTGGGGTTTGTTCATATGAAACTTAACCCCACAAAGGATAGGTCAAGCCTACTTAACATTAGGTCTAAGAATCATCCCCAAGAGAACCTCTTTTGTTGCTCAGATGTGGCCTCTCTCTCCAGCCAACAAGACAAGAAAACTCACTGCCCTCCCCCTGTCTATGCAGGAGATGACTCCCAGGGGTGTGGACCTTCCTGGCAACCTGGGACAGAAATCCTAGAATGAGCTGAGACTCAGTATCAAGAGATTGAGAAACCTTTCTCAATCAAAAGGGGAAAAAGCAAAATGAGACAAAATAAAGTGTCAATAGCTGAGAGATTCCAGAGTCCAAAGCTTATCCTGGAGGTTATTCTTATGCATTAAATAGATATCAACTTGTTTATTCAAGATGTAATGGAGAGGCTGGAGGGAACTGCCTGAAAATGCAGAGCTGTGTTCCAGTAGCCATGTTTCTTGAAGAAGACTGTATAATGATACAGCTTTCACAATGTGACTGTGTGATTGTGAACAACTTGTGTCTGATGCTCCTTTTATCTACCTTATCAACACATGAGTAAAACATATGGAATAACAATAAATAATTGGGGAAACAAATGTTAAAATAAATTTAGATTGAAATGCTAGTGATCAATGAAAGGGAGTGGTAAGGGGTATGGTATGTATGAATTTTTTTCTGTTGTCTTTTTATTTCTTTTTCTGAATTGATGCAAATGTTCTAAGAAATGATCATGATGATGAATATACAACTATGTGGTGATGTGAATTGCTGATTATATATGTAGAACAGAATGATCATAAGTTAAGAATGTTTGTGTTTTTATATATTTTTTAAAAAATTTAAAAATTAATAAAAAAAGAAAAAAAGAAGTGCCAGCAAGGATTTGGAGAAATTATAACCCTCATACACTGCTGGTGGAAATAAAAAATAGTACAGCCCGATTCCATTCCTAGACATATACACAAGAGAAACAAAACATAAGTACATGCAAAAACATGCTCACAAACAAAAACATGTTCATGGCAACATTATTCATAATATCCCAAAAATGAAAACAACTGAAATGTCTACCAACCAATGAACAGATAAACAAAATGTGGTATATTCATACAATGGAAATATTATCTGGCAATAAAAAGGAATGAAGTACTGACATATTACCATACTGATGGACCTTAAAAACATTATAAGTGAAAAAGGCCAAAAACAAAAGGAGTACATATTGTGATTCATTTATATGAACTGTTCAGATAAGACAAATCTATAGAGACAGAAAATAGATTAGTGGTTGCCAGGGGCTATGGGGAGGAGGGTATAAAGAGTGACTGCTAATGAGTATGCAGTTTCTTTTTAGGGTGATGAAACTGTTCTAAAATTAGATGGTGTTGATGGTTGTGCAATTCTATGAATATATTAAGACCCACTGAATTGTACATTTTAAATGGCTGAATTCTACACCATGTGAATTTTATCTCAATAAAGCTATTTAAAAAAAGGATAATGAGGGAATGTTATGAACAACTTCATGCCAATAAATTTGATAATTTGTATGAAACAAAATGTTCCTTTATATAGCTTGTATTTTTTTCTGTTAAACTTATTTCTATTTTTTTTCATTCTGCTGCAATTATAAAAAGGGTCTCCTTTTTCCATTGTATCTCCTAACAAGATATTTTTATATATGAGTACTTCTGATTTCTGCTTATTGATTTTGTATCCAGCTACCTTACTGAGTTACCTTGCTTAAAATATTTGCAGTTGCTTCTCTTGGATTACCAGTTATACATAAAGATATTATCAGAAAGTAATAATAATTTAGCCCTTCCTTTACAATTTTTTTACTATTTTCTTAATTATATTTCTATATTCTATCTCCAACTGCATTAGCTGGTATCTCCAAACACAGTAACAGCTTAAGGAATTATCTGTTTTTTACCTAATTTAAGAGTTTGGTAATCTAAAAGAAATGCTGAATTTCAAAAAAATGTCTTTTCAACATCTATAGAGATGAGTTTCACATATTTTAACAGATGTTATATATATAATATATATTAGTATGATAAACTATAGTAACAGATTTCCCATTATTGAACTCTTATTTTTTCGAATAAACACCACTTAGTCACTGTATATTACTATTAGATTTGGTTTTTTGATCTGCTAACTGGAATTATTTTACCTCAACATTCATAGGTAAGATTAGTCTGCAATTTTCTTTTTGCATGTAATTCTTGTCAGGTATTGTATCAATATATTTGCTTCATAAAAATAACTTGGCCATTTTCTTTCTCTGTGCTCTGAGACAATTTAAATAGTAACAGAATGATAGGTTCTTTCAAGGTTTAATGGTATTCCTCTGTCAATCTGCGCCTAGAGCTTTTGAGGGAATGCTTCTCGGAGAATTTTTCTTTTTGGTAGTTAGTCTACTTAGGTGCTCTCTCTCCCCTGAAACTAGTTTTATATTAAATTATATTTTCTAAAATGAATATGTATCACTCAAGTTTTCAATTATTGCACTTAGTTGTGCAAAGAATCCTCTCATAATTTTTTCAATTCCTTCTGCATCTGGGTACTTGTGCTTGTTCCTCCCCAGCTCCTTGAATAGGAAGCCAATAGCCTAACTACTTAACAGCTATTTTTCCCCTAAAAAAACATTTAGAGTTTTTAGTTCTGCCATTTTTGTTTTCTAAATTCTTTCCACTTTTATCTCTGTCTGCCTTCTCTGTTTATTTTTTTCTAACTTCTAATTTGTTTACTTTTATCCTCCCTTAGCTATTATTTTAATTCTATATACTATCTGCTCTATATAATTTTTTTTAAATTAACTAACACAACATTTAGAAATCATTCCATTCTACATATGCAATCAGTAATTCTTAATATCATCACATAGATGTATGATCATCATTTCTTAGTACATTTGCATCGATTTAGAAAAAGAAATAGCAAGACAACAGAAAAAGAAATAAAATGATAATATAGAGAAAAAATAAAAATAAAAAATACATATAAAAAAACAGAACAAACAAAAAAAAAAAACTATAGCTCAGATGCAGCTTCATTCAGTGTTTTAACATAACTACATTGCAATTAGGTAGTATTGTGCTGTCCATTTTTGAGTTTTTGTATCTAGTCCTGTTGCACAGTCTGTATCCCTTCAGCTCCAATTACCCATTATCTTACCCTATTTCTAACTCCTGATGGTCTCTGTTACCAATGACATATTCCAAGTTTATTCTCTAATGTCGGTTCACATCAGTGGGACCATACAGTATTTGTCCTTTAGTTTTTGGCTAGTCTCACTCAGCATAATGTTCTCTAGGTCCATCCATGTTATTACATGCTTCATAAGTTTATTCTGTCATAAAGCTGCATAATATTCCATCGTATGTATATACCACAGTTTGTTTAGCCACTCGTCTGTTGATGGACATTTTGGCTGTTTCCATCTCTTTGCAACTGTAAATAATGCTGCTATAAACATTCGTGTGCAAATGTCCGTTTGTGTCTTTGCCCTTAAGTCCTTTGAGTAGATACCTAGCAATGGTATTGCTGGGTCTTATGGCAATTCTACATTCAGTTTTTTGAGGAACTGCCAAACTGCCTTCCACAGTGGTTGCCCCATTTGACATTCCCACCAACAGTGGATAAGTGTGCCTCTTTTTCCGCATCCTCTCCAGCACTTGTCATTTTCTGTTTTGCTGATAATGGCCATTCTGGTGGGTGTGAGATGATATCTCATTGTGGTTTTGATTTGCATTTCTCTAATGGCCAGGGACATTGAGCATCTCTTCATGTGCCTTTTGGCCATTTGTATTTCCTCTTCTGAGAGGTGTCTAAGTCTTTTTCCCATTTTGTAATTGGGTTGGCTGTCTTTTTGTTGTTGTTGAGTTGAACAATCTCTTTATAAATTCTGGATACTAGACCTTTATCTGATATGCCGTTTCCAAATATTGTCTCCCATTGTGTAGGCTGTCTTTCTGCTTTCTTGATGAAGTTCTTTGATGCACAAAAGTGTTTAATTTTGAGGAGCTCCCATTTATTTATTTCTTTCTTCAGTGCTCTTGCTTTAGGTTGAAGGTCCATAAAACCACCTCCAATTGTAAGATTCATAAGATATCTCCCTACATTTTCCTCTAACTGATTTATGGTCTTAGACCTGATGTTTAGATCTTTGATTCATTTTGAGTTAACTTTTGTATAAGGTGTGAGATATGGGTCCTCTTTCATTCTTTTGCATATGGATATCCAGTTCTCTAGGCACCATTTATTGAAGAGACTGTTCTGTCCCAGGTGAATTGGCTTGACTGCCTTATCAAAAATCAAATGCCCATAGATGAGAGGGTCTATATCTGAGCACTCTATTCGATTCCATTGGTCGACATATCTATCTTTATGCCAATACCATGTTGTTTTGACCACTGTGGCTTCATAATATGCCTTAAAGTCCGGCAGCGTGAGACCTCCAGCTTGGTTTTTTTTCCTCAAGATACTTTTAGCAATTCGGGGCACCCTGCCCTTCCAGATATATTTACTTATTGGGTTTTCTATTTCCGAAAAATAAGTTATTGGGATTTTGATTGGTATTGCATTGAATCTGTACATCAATTTAGGTAGGATTGACATCTTAACTATATTTAGTCTTCCAATCCATGAACACGGTATGCCCTTCCATCTATTTAGGTCTTCTGTGATTTCTTTTAACAGTTTTTTGTAGTTTTCTTTGTGTAGGCCTTTTGTCTCTTTAGTTAAATTTATTCCTAAGTATTTTATTCTTTTAGTTGCAATTGTAAATGGAATTCGTTTCTTGATTTCCCCCTCAGCTTGTTCATTGCTGGTGTATAGAAACACTACAGATTTTTGAATGTTGATCTTATAACCTGCTACTTTGCTGTACTCATTTATTAGCTCTAGTAGTTTTGCTGTGGATTTTTCCGGGTTTTCGACGTATAGTATCATATCGTGGGCAAACAGTGATAGTTTCACTTCTTCCTTTCCAATTTTGATGCTTTGTATTTCTTTTTCTTGTCTAATTGCTCTGGCTAGAACCTCAACACGATGTTGAATAATAGTGGTGATAATGGACATCCTTGTCTTGTTCCTGATCTTAGGGGGAAAGTTTTCAATTTTTCCCCATTGAGGATGATATTAGCTGTGGGTTTTTCATATATTCCCTCTATCATTTTAAGGAAGTTCCCTTGTATTCCTATTCTTTGAAGTGTTTTCAACAGGAAAGGATGTTGAATCTTGCTATCTGCTCTATATAATTTTATGAATTTTTCATTGAACACTGTTTTATCTGTATCCCACAAATATATGGTATTTTCACTATTGTTATTTTTTAGATATTCTGCAATTTCAGCTTAAACTTCCTCTTTGACCCAAAAGTTGTTTTGACAGCTGTAAAATGTCCAGATGATAGTCTTTTCTTTTTTGTTTGTTTTTAGTTTCTAGTTTTACTGTATGTCTAACCAGAGAAAGCTGTTTGAAATCTGCTTAAGTTTTCTTTGTGGTCTAATATATTTTTAATGAATATAAATTTTGTGAATTTTCTACGGATACTTGAAATGAAAATGTATTAACTCTACTTTCAATGTCCAGAGTTTGATAAGTATCAATTAGATCTACAATTCAACATGTTGCTTTGGTTTTTTATAGTCTTAGTTATTTTTAGCCACTTGATCTGTTGCAGACTAAGAAAGATGAATTAAAATACTTTACCATTAGTTATTTTCTGGTTATTACTCCTTGTTATATCCTATAGGCTTTTCTTTGTGATTGTTAATATTATGTTATTTGGAGCACAAACATTTATAATACTAATATCTTCATTTTGAGTTACATCAATATTGTTACAATGTGCCAGAAAAATCAGAGGGACTAGTAGTACTGAAAATGGTTTCCACCCAAAACAGGCTCTGCCCAGGCAGCACTGTGTATAGACAGCACAGCTCTAGCAGTTACATGAAACTTGGGACCTCCACCTGCCTCACAAGCAGCCACATGAGCACAAGTGCACAACTCTCCACATGAGCTGCTACATATTCCTGGGCCCATTCAGCTCCAGTAGCAGCCAAGCAAGCATGTTCCTCTGCAAGTACATGGGAAAAATATACTGAATTGTGTTACACAGGGGCCAGAGGAGAAGTGAGAATCAGAATTTTCCTCTTTTGGAAATGGACCAGAGAATATTTGTTCTGTGGCTATTTGATCAGTTTATAAACTAGTGGTTTATAAAGATTCTAAACAGAATTAGAATCTTTAAATCTATTTAGAATCTTTAAAAGCCATATTAAAAGGAAAAATTTAGATTCCTTGGTTATGAATTATTCAGTCACAGTGAATAATTGGAGTTGGAGAAAATAAGAATCACAATTTTTTAATTAATTTTCTTATTGTGGCAACATATATATAATGTGCTGGTTTGAAAGGAAGTATGCCCCCTACGAAAAGCCATGTTTTAATATAAATCCCATTTCATAAAGGTAGAATAATCTCTATTCAATACTGTATGTTTGAAACTGTAATGAGATCATCTCCCTGAATGATGTAATTTAGTTAAGAATGGTTATTAAACTGGATTAGGGGATGACATGTCTCCACCCATTTGAGTGTGTCTTGATTAGTTTCTCAAGTCCTATAAAAGAGGAAACATTTTGGAGAATGAGAGATTCAGAGACAGCAATACTACAAAGCAGAGAGTCCACCAGCCAGCGACCTTTGGAGATGAAGAAGAAGACACCTCCCGGGGAGCTTCATGAAACCGGAAGCCAGGAGAGAAAGCTAGAAGATGACGCTGTGTTCGCCATGTGCCCTTCCAGCCGAGAAGAGAAGCCCTGACTGTGTTCGCCATGTGCCTTCTCAATTGAGAGAGAAACCCTGAACTTCATCGGCCTTCTTGAATCAAGGTACTTTTTCCTGGATGCCTTAGATTGGACATTTCTATAAACTTGTTTTAATTGGGACATTTTCTCGGCCTCTAGCAACTCATTAAATTCCCCTTGTTAAAAGCCATTCCATTTCTGGTATATTGCATTCCGGCAGCTAGCAAACTAAAACATATAACATATTTGTCATTTAACCATTTTTAAGGATATAATTCAGTGGCATTAACTACATTCACGATGTTGTGCTACCATCACCATTGGTATTCATCACCCAAAACAGAAACTCTGTACCCATCATGCAATAACTCTCCATTCCCAATTCCCCATCTCCCACCCCTGGTAACATGTTATCTACTTTCTATGAATTTGCTTATTTTAGATATTTCATATAGTATTTGTCCTTTTGTGTCAGGCTTATTTCGTTCAACATAATGATTTCAAAGTTCATCCATGTTGTAGAACATATCAAAACTTCATTTCTTTTTATAGCTGACTAATATTGCATTGTGTAGATATATAACATTCTGTTTATCCATTCATCTATTGGTGGACACTTGGTTTTTTCCCACCTTTTGGCTATTTAAATAATGCTACTATGAACACTGGTATTCAAGTGTCTGTTTGAGTACCTGCTTTCGATTCTTTGAGGTATACACCTAGGAGTAGAATTGGGGAGTCATGTGGTAATTCTATGTTTAACCATTTGAGGAACCAAAAAACCATTTGCCACAACTGCTTTACTATTTTATATTCCCATCAGTAATGCATGAGGGTTCCAATTTTTCTACACACGTTTTTGTTTCGTTTTTTTAATTACACAGCTCAGGTGATACAGAGTGCTCCAGAGCAGTGCAATGTCAACTTGTGGGAAAATGAGAACATAACTACCTAATACTTCATCTCTTTTATACTTTTCTCATTAAAGGTAATGCCCCAGTCAAGTCACCATGTTATATGGTACACAGTTGGATTGGATGACTCTAGAACTGAACTGGGTATATTATTTAATAGCACATCAAAACAGATCCTTAGAAAAAAAGAACTCAAGACACTATGATCTCCTTGTATTGTACTGAACCCTTTCCACTCATAGCCTAAAATTTAAAAGGCAGTAGATTAAGACTCAGAGCTATGCTGTGAAGCTATGAAAGTAAGCATGAACTGTTTAAAAAGTTGAAAAAGTGATCAGATTTCGAGTAGAGATATGAATGAAGCTGATCTGGATAGGGCTAAAGTAAATCAGGACACTGGGTAAATGATGATATGGTTCATATTTTAAAACTTCAACTTCTTACTGATTGCATATGTAGAATGGAATGATTCCTAAATGTTGTGTTAATTTCTTTTTTTTCTTTAATTAATAAAAAAAATTAAAAAAAATAATAATAACTTCAACCTCTATGTAAGACCGAAGGGAGAGATATTTAGTGCAAAACTTATATTTTGAGTAGTCCATTTCCTAATTTTACTTGTATGGTCAGTTTAGTTGAATATCATAAGTATATGGAATCTTGAATAGGGTATGAGATCTTGTTGGTTTGTCCAGGTTAGTGTGATGCCCTGATATATTCCAGAGTAATTTGTGCAGTGTATAAAGGAGTATTTTCCAGATCCCCTGGGGGACTGAGGAGAAAGGTTGCAATATTCAGCTTCCCCATTTGGAGAATTTCTGATATTCTTACATGCAATGGGGACAGCCAAATCAATAGGCTGAGCCCTCAATCTTGGGGTTTGCCCCTATGAAACTTATTCCTGCAAAGGACAGGCTAAGCCTGCTTAAAATTAGGCCTAAGAGTCAACCCCAGAGAACCTCTTTTATTGCTCAGATGTGGCCTCCCTCTCTAAGCCAACTCAGCAGGTGAACTCAATGCCCTCCTCGCTATGTGGGACATGACTCCCAGGGGTGTAAATATCCCTGGCAATGTGGGATCGGACTCCTGGGATGAGCCAGGACCCAGCATCAAAGGCCTTCTTGACTAAAAGGGGGAAGAGAAAAATTAGACAAGATAAAGTTTCAGTGGCTGAGAGATTTCAAACCGAATCAAGAGGTTATTTTGGAGATTATTCTTATGCATTATATAGATATCCTCTTTTAGTTTATGGTGTATTGGCTGGAGGTAAGTACCTGAAACTGTTGAGCTTGCTCCATAGCCTTGATTCTTAACAACTGAATAAAGACATAACTTTCACAATATGACTATAGGATTGTGAAAACCTTGTGTCTGATGCTCCTTTTATCCAGGGTATGGATAGATGAGTAAAAAAATATGGATAAAGAATAAATTAATAAGGGGGACAAAGGGTAAAATAAATTCAGTAGATGGAAATACCAGCAGTCACTGAGAAGTGGGCATAAAGAGTATGGTATGTATGAATGTTTGTTTTAACATTTTTCCTTTGTATTTCTTTTTCTGAAGTGATGCAAATGTCTAAATAATTACCGTGGTGATGAATGCACAACTATGTGATATATTGTGAGCCAATGATTGTACACCATGTATGGAATGTATGTGTGTGAAGATTTATCAATAAAAATTTTTTTTTGAAAAAAGACAGTAGCTTAGAGTCTTTAAAAAAGATTCAGCAAGACCTATTTAGCCATAGGTAGGAATAACGACAAATGGAAATGCATATTCACAGTTATGCAGTGGATTGGTGTAGTTATCCAAATTTAATCTCAATTTTGAAAATACTGCTATTATTTTATACAATTAGTCAACTGGCTATTTTTTCCCTATATAATGATTCATTCCTACTCTAAAAAGTAATTGTCATTATATATTTTAAAGGTGTTAGGCTTAATTTTGTTTGTTTTTAAATTGAAATGCTTATTTTATGCCTCATTCAATCACAGCACTGATTTATTTTTTAATAACCTATTTGTAATGTGAAATAACCTATGTGGGGATCCTCTTGCTTAACTTTAGATTCTGTACTCTTATAACACTGAACCATTGAAATGTTTGCTGTTCTGTGCAAAATGCCAGTTCAAATTAAATTCCTATATAAGGAAAATAAATTCAGTGCTCACCAGCAGTCCTTATGCCATAGTTTTTCCAGTCATTGCTTAGTTGGCTTAAATTATTTCTCAATTAGTTTCTTCAAGAAAAGATATGACAGCAGTATTTCTTGCATCTTCGCAGGTTCAAAAATTTTTGACTATTCTTTTATGCATGAGAAGCCATTTGGTTGGGCATAAAATTCTGGAGTCACACTTTTCCGTGAAACCTTTGAAGGCACTGATCCACTGTCTACTAGAGCTGAACGTTAATGTTATTAATTCTGAAGCCAGCCTAATTATTTTCACCCTTATAAGTAGCCTGATCTCTCTGGTTCAACTATCCAAAGGATTCTTTTATCGTTGACATTTAGTAACTTCATTATAATATGTCTTGGTGTTGATTCTCCTACGTCAGTTTTTTTTCCTGAGATATAATATATTCTCTCAATCTAAAGAGTCAGATCTTTTTAATTTTTAAAATGTTTCCTGGAAGCATGACAGAGACCCAGGTTCGATTCCTGGTGCCTGCCCATGCTAAAAAAAAAAAATGTTTCCTTGAATCATACCTTTAAATATGTTTTGTGCCATTATATTGGCTTTCTTCTTTCATAACTCCAATTATGTGTTTGCTAAATCTCCTTTTCCTATCTTCCACTACTGTGTTTCCACTTTAATCCTTTCTAACCTTTTACTTCCTTTTCATTTTGCCTGGTTTTTTTTTCCATTTACCAGCCTCTATGTCTCTTGCCTTGTTTTTTGTTTTTTGTTTTTATTATTAATTAAAGAAAAAAAAGAAATTAACACAACATTTAGAAATCGGGCGGACCACAGTGGCTCAGCAGGCAAGAATGCTTGCCTTATTTTTAGCAGTATCCCTTCTCTCTTGCACTGCATCCAATTCTGCCTTCATTGTATCTGATGATTTTATTTTTTACTCCACTTCTTGCCTGAGCTCTGCAGCTTCCATTTTAACAATCTTCTGATTCTTTCCATATGCCTGAACTTATTTTATAATGGCAGTTATTTTATTTTTGTGCTCTTACTTTATAAAAACAATTCCTTCATTTTTTGTGTGGGGGGAAATAATTTTCACATGCTCCATGGTGACATTTTTTATCTTTGATGTATTATTTACCTGTCTTTTGTTTTTCCAGTTACTTTTTTTTTTTGTAACTTACAGTATTTTAGTATTGAACTGATGTTGATCCCTTTTAGGCTATCCAACTCTGAATTAGTTGAAGTTTTCTTATACTAGTTATGAGTATAAAATTTATATAAAGGAAGGACTAGATATGCATTCCAAGTAAATGACTTAGAGCTGAATATAAGTCCTTTTCATCTTTTCTTCTCCCCAGCCAAAAAAGATATTTATCTCTAGGGTAAGTTCATCTCCCCACTGCCATTTGAATAGACTGTTTAATGCAAATATGGTTTGATTCCTTAATTAACTCTTCTGCCACTGTCTCTTAGAACCAAAACAGGTTCAGAGAAGTTCCTATCACAACCTGTGCATCTTATTCTTGTTTATGAAACAAGGGATTGTGGTTTTGTGCCTCAAGGTATACTCCTCACCATGGAAAAAAGTACTCTGCTGGGTCTTTCTGAGTTACATATATAGCTTCACAGATAAGACCCTCCATACTTCCCCAGCATCCCTACATGATCCCCAGCACTTCTTGCAGTCATTCCACCTGTGTTGTGGTTCATAGTTTCTGATATTTTGAGTTATCTCTTAGTTTTGTTAAAGATGGAGTTTGCAATTCTTTCCCCATTCTCCTTGTTTTGGAATTGGTTCAGAGACAAGAAAGGGAACATGTCAAGTATACTCTACCACATTCACTCTAGAAGTTCTCATGAAGAGCAACTTTTTATTACAACCAGGACCACTGTCAGCTTATGATTTTCAAAGCCCTATCATGTCTATCTTCTCCCACTATTTATGTCATATATATATATATATATATATATATATATACACGCTAGTTATTAGGAACTTAAGCTTAGAAAAGTTAAAAAGCTTAGTCAAGGTCTCAGAGCTAGTAAGAACCCAGGTGTCTTGACTCTACCTGGTGCACTATATTACATATCATGCAATCAACCTTCCTTCTAAGCATGCTTATTACAAGAAGCTGATCTCTAAGAACTATATTGAAAAAAACTAGGAAGCCACATAACTAAAAAAAATATCAGGGGGTGAGGAGGAAAAAGCACCAAGAAAATATGCTTAGTTACCATTACCTTACCTGGCTTAGCGTCTGTCACTCCTTCCATAAGAACCAATCCTGTTGGTCGCTGACAAGCAATATTGCAGAAGCGGAAATGTAGCAGGAAGTCTCGGCTATACCTGCGTCTCTCTATAAATCAAGGAAAGCCATACAGTGAAAGAAATGAAGAAGAGTCACATGCCAATACCTCTTTAGTACCAAGAAACTTCTAGTGTTGGGACATAAAGGAAGTCTAGCTCTGAGGACAAGAAAATTTTCCAATGGTTATGATTTAAAATGGAATGTTTCGTTTAGATGATCATGGGGAGGGCAGTGGGAAAACAGAGAAACCTGTTGAGAAATTTGAGGGGATTATACTTTATCTTGTCGTTGAAATGGCAGCTTTCTCCAAAAACGGGACTGGAAGCACAGCCAAACAAAAACATGGCACATGCTCACCTGTTCTCCGGGGGTGACAGGAGGTGACATACTGACAGCAATCAGTGATGCCCAGGGAGCTAGGCCAGAGCGGGGTCTGCAACTTCCTCTGGTAAAGCTGATGGGAGAAGTCTTCCTGTCCAGATACCTGAAAGGAAAGAGCAGGATCAGAATGATGAAACCAAGGTGGAAAATGAAAATAACCCATGTTCTGAGACATGCAAATAAACACACAAACACAATCATACACTACCTACATGATGTTAGCAAGCCATGCAAGTCTGAGGGGAAAGGTTGCAAAATTAAGGAGTTAAATAAAACCATTATTTTTTCACTACAAATACTGAAATGTCCATGAGATGGAATGAAGGGTAAGACAGTGAAGTGTGTGAGTCAAGGAAAATAGGACTGTATGAACATGTGGTCCTGAAATTTTACCTCAGGAAAATCTATATAATCTCTACATAGCAATTTTTAGGGGCTTTAACTTGCAATGGGATAAAGGTTTATCCTGGTTATCCTTCAGATTTTCTGAATCAAGGTCTAGTATCTTATGCCTATTATTGGGAAACCACAGGGTCAAACCAAATGAGAAATGCACCAAAGCACTTTACCACATCTATGTCACCATCCTCAGTCAAAGCCAATAAGCAGCCTGGGAACGGACAGAATGTAGTAGGGGAAACATTCGACAATGTCAGTTATCTGCACATCTCCAAAATGTATAGCAAAACTTCCTTTATTTCATTTAATAACAACAAATATTTGAATGTCAATTATGTGCAAGACACCAGATAAGGGCTGAGGATAGAGCGGTGATAGACACAATCACTGCCCATAAAGGGCATGTACTTCGATCTGTCATCTAAAGTAAAACAGACCTGGAATTTGATAGCCATTTACTAGCTGTGTAACTCTGTGCAAGTTAGTAACTCCCCTGGGTTCAGTAACCTCTACTATAAAATGTGGATAATAATATTTACCATATACAACTAAGAACTTAGATAATAACCACTACCAATTACTGACTGCTTACTTTGAACCAGGAACTGAAAAACTCTTTACATGCAAAATTTTACATAATCCACTAGGCAAAAAAACAACAACCTCTGAAGCAGGTCCCATTATATCCTCAATGTATACATAGGGCAAATAGGGCATAGGAAGTTAAGTAACTTGGCACAGGAGTGCTTTGAAGTAATGACTGTCTGAATTTCAGTGAGTGCTCTTAATCCTCTGCGCAGCAGTGCATGTCACATGGTAGGCACTTAGTAAACTGTTTCTCCCATTCCCTGAGCTCCTTGATGACATTCCTTTAGAACAGGATAATGTTTTCCTCTGCCCACATTGCAACCAGGCACCAATGCCATTTGAGTAACCTCATTAAAGTAAAAGCTTAAAGTGCTCAGTAATAATGAAGTCATTTTGTGTCCTTTCTCCACTTGCACCTTGCCAAAAGTTAAACAACAAAAGTTGGATCAGCGGTGGCAAAACAGAGGAACACAGAGATTAAATGACATATAAAGAAATCAGCACAAACTGAATGCCCATCAGCAGGGTTAAACAAACCATGATAAAACTATGAGATATCTATACTATCAACATTCAGCAGTTAAAAGGCATGAACATTATGCACATTAAGTGAAAAAAAGCAGGCTATAAAATGAAACATACAGTAGTATTTCATGTTTATAAAACACACATACAATAGATTATATATTGGCTGCTAGAAGCAATCATAGCACAGCCTGTATAACCTAGAGCGAACTACTCAACTTTACTGTGCATTAGTTTCCTCATTTATAAAATAGAGGTAATGATAGATACAGTGAAAATTAAATGAGTTAATACATGTAATATGCTCAAAATAGAATGTGGCACACAGTAAGTGCCAATGTTAACTATGATTACAGTATCACAGGTCTCACTAAATGCACAGAAAACAATCTAAAAGAAAACCATCAAACTCAGAACGATCATTACTTGACTCTAAGAGGAGATGGTAGGGATATAGGAAATAAAGGGGACTTTTGCTTTGTTTAATGCTTGAATTCTTGCAAGAATGTACTTATGTATTAGCTGTAAACTAAAAATAAATTTAAAAACTGGAAGGATCACAGTGTGCCAAAGGCACTCTCAAAAGTTCCTAAAATCCAGGTTTGGGTACAAGTCATTCAACAGAACAAGAAAAATCAGGAGGGAGCCAGAACAGGTGTTACTGAGTTCCTGCTACAGAAGCATCACTGGATGCCAACACCTGAATCTCTTCCCTAGGCCACGTTCCCACCCCCACAGTGGCCTCCCCTGTTTCACCTTCCAGGCCGGCATCCCATGGTACTGGAGCGCTCCGTCCCTGATGAAGTTGTAGAGAGGTGAATCAGGGACAGAATTCAGGTCTCCACACAAGATGATGGGGCAGTGGCTGCCATCAGACAACCTGGCCACCTTGTCCACTTCAGCAAGGAGAATGGCCATCTGGGCCAGCTTGACATCACCTCGGCGTGGGTTGTACAGAACATGGGTATTTGCCACACACAAAGGAGCCACTGTGACTTGACCCAGGCCTTCTGGGACTAGCGGCTGCAGCAGCAACACTAAGCCCACGTTGTCCCGATTGAGGAGCTCCAAGCCAGGGCGGAAGTACTCTACAGGGCTGGCACAGAGCAGATGGAATCTGGTGGGCTTATAGCAGACAGCGCAGCCATCCGTTTTACAACCAGTTCTCCTCTTGTAGAAACAGGTAAAGCCTGCAAGGAAAATCCCAGTTAAGGGAGATGGTTCAGCAGCCCAGTTGTACATCCCTAAGGCATCTCCTGCTGCTCCATAAAGGGAGTCCTTGTTCTTGCCACTTTCTTGATTCTGCAGAGCTTCCCTTATAGTTGTAACCAGATGACTGAGTGGCTGGCTGGATGGGAAGGAGGGAGGAAAGGGTATGAAGCAATACAACTTGATAGGAAGAGCACAGAATCCAGAATCAGACAGACTGGAGTCCTAACCCTATAACTTACTAGTTTTGCAATCTCAGTCTCTCCATCTGTAAAATGGGGATAATGATAGACCTACAAGGCTGGTTACTTCAAGGGTTAAATGGCAATGTATGAGAGAACTGCTTTAAAAACTGCAGAGTTCTATTTTTTTTCACCCAGACAAGCTAGCTCACAGGTGAGACTGAGGGTTTAATGCCACAAAAGAAAAAGATGGTCTCCTCAGGAATGGACAAGGCTGTAGGAAGAAAGGCTGGTAAATATGCAAAAAAAAAACTGTTACCCATCATTCGCAGAGAAGGCTCCAACTGCTCCCAGTAATGATCTTCTTGGACTTCCTGGAGACACAGGATCTGAGAAATTGACAAAGAAATCACTTACTCCAGAGTACAAATAATACTCAGAAGACTGGAGTGCCACTCTCAACCCCCTGGGAGCAAGCACTAAGAGCAGAAGGGAAGCTCCTGTGCATCTCTAGTAGGGCCATACTGAAACTTCTCACAGACCTGACTCTTCCAGAGAGCCACTAACAGTAAGAGCACATCCAGACTTAAGCCGAGGAGACCAGACACATGTACTAGATTTTCCTGCTGCTCGAAGCCCTCATGTCTCCCTCTCTGCATAAAGCACTGAAAGATACACACTTAGGGAAATTCTTCTCAGCATCTGCTAAAAACTCATTACTCTATGCAGGCAGGTTCCAGTCCTATGTAGGACTGCAATCATTTGAACAGCTATGGGATTGTACACTTGCAGTCTTTTTTTCCCCCATGGGCAGGCACCTGGAATCGAACCCAGGTCTCCGGCATGGTAGGCGAGCTGAGACACCGTTGCCCGACCTGTACTCATTTTTTAACAGCACTGGAAAATAGTCCAGGTCCAGAGCCAAGGCAAGATGGCACTGCCCCCTCTTCACTTACATCAGGGTCCCAGTGCTGGAATTCCTGCATGAGGTTTGCAAGGCGATAGTTCCAATTGAGGATGTCCGGGTGGCAATGTAGATAGAGCTGTGAGCTCTGCTGCATCAAGTCCTGGGCCAGGATGTTATAGGACATCAGAGTGAACTGGAACTGAGGGCCATCCCCTGCCTCCAGGCCCTGAGCATCCGGCTGTGTGGAGAAATCCTCCCATTCTCGCCACAAGATTTCTACAAGGGGGTTGGGGGAAGAATCCCATGACAAGTACATGTTATCCACAGGCCCCCACCATCTCCACTCCCAAAGCAGTGATATTGTGGCCAAAGTTCATATTTTAATCTTTCCTGTACCCATCTCTCTCTGTGGTGACTTGAGCAGCCTCTAAGGACATTCCCTAGACTAGACCAGAAGCCCTACAAAGCCAGGGACAATCCTGGCCTGTTCACCACGGTATTTCCAGTACCTAGCACAGTACCTTATACCTGATAGATGCTCAATAAATGTTTATAGGCTGACAATCTCTCACTTTTGAGAAGTCCATGAATCTCTGAAGAACCACTCAGAAGGGTGTGATTTAAAAAATCACCTGAGGTTCAAAACATTTCTAAAGTAACTTTGGCCTTGGATGTTTTTTGATTTCTAAACCTGGAAATACCTGTAGGGCTAGAGACCACAACGTATCCCAGGTTCCCCATCTTTCCTACAGCATGGGGCAGTATAGTGGATTTCAAATGTACTTGAGTCACAGAACTCATTCTTCGTATTTTATCTTATTTGGAAGCCCAGTCTGCAATACGGATAAAATTGAAGCTACTCTGGTTTGAGGCAGACAGTAAAGCCCAGTGACCTTCTATCTTGAATCACCCCACCCCTACCTACCTCCAGAAGCCCTTGGGCCACCTCCAAAGAAATGACAGCATGAAAAATCAGTACTAGGGTCTGGTTTCAGTTCTGTCATTACTTAGCTGTGTGACTTAAGGCATGTCCTGCTCCCACTCTGCATCACAGTTACTTCATCTATAAGACCACAGGGCTAGATGAGATGATTTCTAAGGCCCCTCTGGATCTGACATAGCAAGATTCTCAGAAAAACAGAAGGCGTGGTTGAATTCCCAACCAGAGAATCCTTTCTTTAGCAACGACTCTTCTCACATGCAAAATAACCTGCTGCCTTGGCTCACTCAGTCAGTTGCCAGGCTTACCGTGATACGGAATTTCCACTGGGGGAGGCTGCAACTGCCCCAGGCCCTCAAAAGACCAGACGGAGGCCTCTTCCTGTAGCACGGGCTCAGGTGCTATGCTCCAGGCCACCACCGCAGGATCTTCTTCCCACTGCTCTGCAGTCAAGGTGCTCACTGGGAGGACAGCACAGTCTGCATACTGGGGGCCTGTCTGCATGGGGATAGCTGCCCACATGGGACCCGCAACCTCTGCCAATGGCTCCTCTTCTAACACTTCAGGGAACGTCTCATCCAGGTTCTCTGCTGCCCGCAGATCACTCAGTTGCCTGCTGGACCACTTGTCCTCCGAAGCAGTATCCTGCTCTCCAGGATTATCCATCAGGAGTGCCAGGCTGCTGTGGGCCAGCCCTTTATCTGCAAGGGGACCCTCGCTTACAGTTGAGAGCTGTTGGCTTGACCCTTCTTCACGCCACTGCTGCAGCAGGCCCTCACACTCCTCCTGATCAGGGCCCCGAGGGGCCATGTCAAAATTGCCTTCCACCTGGGTAGACGAACTCTTTGCCAGGAGGGCATTTTTTCGACACGTGAAGAAAGCATCTAAGAGAAAAACCAAAATACTAGGTTATAAGATGACAGCATCACCTAACCCACACTCATCTCCCAGCTTGAACACAAGCCCCATTCAAGCCAGAACCATATCCACCCTGCTCAGCATCGCACCATCACTGAGCTTGCCCACCTTAGTACCTGAAACATCATCAACATGAGAGCTAAGTGCCCACTATATGCCAAGCACTCTTCTAAGTGCTTTACAAGTATTAACTCATTTTTATGATTAGGGACCTGATATTCAATGAATGAATGAAAGAATAGCTATCCCATGTAATGAAGGGCAGAGAAAGTCACATATAACCACACCCCTTTTATACAGAGTTAAAACTCCTATTAGCATAAACTCTGTGGGTCTAAAAACCATATTACATTGGAACCAGGACTTAAACACAAATCAGAACTACGGATTATGGTCTAGCACAAAAATTAACAAAACTATGTGACTTTGGACAATGCCCCTTATCAGATGAACTCACTCTTGACTGTAAAATAGAAATGGGAAGAGTCTCCAAGAGTTTTTCTGTCTCTATAAATTTTCTAATCTATGAATGTACTCCTAAAGAAAAAGTCCTAAAAGCTGACAAAAAGGCTGTCACAAAATCTATACAATTTTGGGCCTCTTCTCAAAGCTATCTATTCTACTCATAAAATTTTTACAAACTTCATTATCAGCTTTCCCATTCCACATCGGGACAGTAAATTAGAAGGTGCCAACAACTGACAGCAAGAAGAAACAGCTATCATCTCTGTTACAGCAGCCACAAATGACAGCCAACAGGCCAGAAAGCAAGTGGGGAAAAACTCTAAAATTAGAGCCCCACAACTCCAAGCACAATATTTTGGCATGAGCAAACAACCCCCACAAACTATCACTTATTTGCAGCACAAATGGTATGCACAATGCCAATCCTGTCATTAAAAAGGTTCATTTTACTGGCTTTTTATGAGAAGGCAAGAAAAACTTCAAAATGGCTTATGTTTATCTTGTTTATGGACTATGTAGATTTATGTCCCTCTAAACCAGTGGTTTTCAACCAGGGGCAATTTTGCTCCCAGGGAACACTGGCAACATCTGGAGACATGGTGGCTGTCACAACTGTGGGAGCGCTGCAGGCACCTACAGCGGATAGAGGCCAAGGATGCTGCTAAACATCCCACAATGCAGGGGATAGCCCCCACGACAAACTATCCAGCCAAAAATGCCATTAGTGCTGAGACTGAGAAGCCCTGCTCTACATCATGGCCTGGGTTGCTAGGCTTTTAGACTTAGGGACTTGATAATTCTCTGCCCCTTGAAACATCCCCTATATTTACCAGGTGGCAGAGGTTCTTTATTTAATACACGAAGTTACTGATTTTCAAATTTAGCAGTTTGGGGTTTTTTTTTGTGGATTTTTCAGCAGCAGAATGTTTTGTTTTGTTTTTTTTTTGGCATGGGCAGACACCAGGAATCGAACCCGTGTCTCTGGCATGGCAGGGGAGAATTCTGCCACTGAGCCACTGTCACACTGCCCAACAGCAGAACGCTTTTATCAAAGAAAAAAATCTTATGTAGAAGTCAAATACACAACATTATACAAGCATTTCATAAGCATTATACTACTTTATCGGGGCAGCGCTCCTCTGAGATCCCTAGAACTCTACTGTTCTGGAAACCTCTGAACTGGCCTATGTCACTAAGGCTGCTATTGCGGTCATAAGAAGAGCTCCAGAAATTAGAGCAACATGGTTAAAGAAATATGCTTTAAGTCTCTGAAGACAATTGCTTCTGTAGTTTCTCATTCTTCAGAAGTACGGATATACAAGACATCCCTGAATCCACTGAGTGACTGTTACATACCAGGTAGTGTGCTGCACTAAAGATACAGTAAACAAAAGGGACATGGTCCTGATCTGGAGGTTGCATTCTAGGAGCAGTCAGTAACAAGTAAATAAACACACATTTTATATGAAGTATGTATTACACATTATTAACACACACACTGTGCAAAGTTCCAGAAAGGAAAAATGCAGAATGCAAGTTACCCTGCTTATTTCTAAGATAGTACTTCTTGGTCCTGTCTCCAAAATCGCCCAAGGGAAGTCTGGGAGTTCTCAGAGAGGAACTGATATGATGGTCTTAAGAGAGCCTCTGGAATTTCAAAGACCAGGAATGAAAAGAGCAGGCAGATCATGAAAAAAGTAAAGGGAAAAAAAAAAATTCCTCCTCCCTCTAAATTTTCAAAGTAGGCATCCCTCCCCCTAAGCCATCTCTCTAAACGCATGGGAAAATGCTTCAAAGCTCAAGTTCAAATGTGTCTCTGAATTCTGAGAATCCGTTTTTCAACCAAAAACACCTCTGAGAGAGGAGAGCCGACAGGCTGCTGTGAACGGCGAGTGCGGGGTGGGTTAACACGGGAAGCCAGGGACATCTAGGTCTTCAGCCCAGAGACTCCCTGGGCCAGCCGGCCCCTACATCCCAAGAACTCGGCATTCGTCTCCGGCCGGGGTTGCCACCCCTCTCCGAACCCCCGGGGCAGTGACTCGGCGGGCCCCAGAAGCTTTCTGTACCAGCAGGGCCAGGGAGGGGCGGCTCCTGTCTCTTCCCCAGCCCCTAGCCACGTAAACCGCGGCTCGACTCCGCCAGGCCACAGCCGTGAGATGGGGCGGTCCACGAGGGTCGTCGCCAAGCCCGAGCCGCGTGGGGTCAGGCCGGGCCCCTTCCCCAACACCTCGGCACTGCCCGGGGGTCGGTGGCCGTGCGGCCCAGCGCGCCACAGGCCACTCCAACTCCGCGGGGCCCCGGCCGAGGCAGGCCAGGCCGAGCTCCGCCTGTCAGGACGCGGGGCCGGTACCTGAGAGGGCGCGGAAGAGGCGCGCGGCGGGCAGCAGCAGGTAACACAGGCACGACGCGATCATGGCCGGCCGCGGGTCCCAGCCTCGCCTCCTCGCAGGCGCCCGCCGGGTCTCGCTCGGCTCGGCCCCGCCCAGGTCCCGCCCCCGGGCCGGCCCACGTGGTGCCGTCGCCGCTGCTCTGCCGCCCGCTCTCCGACTTTATTGGAAGAGCAGGGCCCCTGGGGCGCCCACCCGGCCTGGGGAGTCGGTTCCCACGGCAACACTCTGGGCCCGACGCAGGGCGGTCCGGGATGCGTCAGGGGTTAGAATTAAGCGTCTCGCTGGAGACTCCCATAGTAGTATTCAAAGGCCACAGTTTTATTGATTCACTCCCTGTAGAGTACACGTTGAGTCCACCCTATAACCTCCGGCCCCCTCCGTTTGCTCATCTGTAAAAATGGGGTGGGGGGTGTGTAGAGGCTGGCCCTTAAGGCCGCATGCAGACCTGACTTCTGTAGCCCTTCTCAGCCCAGAGAGGAGTTCTTCCCCATTTTCTCCTTTTCTCTGTCTCTGTATTCCCCAGCTCAATCCTAGGTCACAAACTGAGTCCACACCTTGTCTCAACCCTTAAGATTTTGTCTCCATCATCCTAATCTGGAACAAAGAGGGTGCCCCTTGGTAAGAGAGTCAAGAAGGATCTCCACCCAGGCAGGGTTCAGGTTTGGTTGTTTTTGTTTGTTTGTTTTCACTGAAGCAGTGCCTAAGGCAATGTCTGGCCTATAGTGGGGGCCAAATAAACATTTATTGACTGAACGAAGCGTGTGTCACTAACTGAAGGCCGATTCCTCCTCAACTCTGTGCTACCCGCATCTCCTCCCTGAAGAAGGAAGGACTATGTAGTATTCCCTATTTCAGTACCCAGTGGCTGAGCTGTACAATTTCCAGTCTGTGGCTGGAGCCTGGGTTGTTCAGGGAAGCCTTCTGGGGAATCACCAGATCCAGGACCAGCTGGGTACATCATCACACTGAAAGGCTAAAAGGAGGAAAAGGGAGAGAGTCAGTATTGTGGCCTTCCCACTATTTACCCAGAGCTCTAGAGGCAGCATCTGCCTTCAGACCAATGTCTAGCCCTTTGCCTGAGATGAAGCAGAGGCCCCAAGGTCTGTCTGAAGGTTGGGAAAACCTTTAGAAACTAGGGCACAAGCATTGCCTCTACCTAAGGAGCTCCCAGGTTCAGTTCCACTCTTTTGATACGTGGCTTAAGTAAATCCTTGTTCCCGCCTTCTATTTTGTTCCATAATTACCCGGAAATCCCAGTTCCAATACTGATGATCCTTAAAGAAGGTCCTTATCTAGAGCTATGTTTATCATTTTGTGAAGTCATGGTCCCCTTATCCATTTGGGAAATGTTTTTAAAATGCATATTCTGATAAACATAGATTGAAAGTGAAAGATTGGGAAAAGATATTTCATCCAAATAACAACCAGAAAAGAGCAGGAGTAGCTATACTAAAAGTTAAAAGAGACAAAGAAGGATACTATGCATTAATAAAAGAAACAATTCAGCACAAAGACATAACAATCATAAATATTTATGCACCGAACCAGAATGCTCCAAGATAACATGCGGCAAACGCTGAAAAGAGAAATAGACACATCTACCATAATAGTTGGAAACTTCAACTCTCAGCAATGGACAGAACATCTAGACAGAGGATCAATAGAAAAACAGAGAATTTGAATAATACAATAAATGAGCTAGACTTAACAGACATTTATAGAACATTACACCCCCACAACAGCAGGATACACGTTTTTCTCAAGTGCTCATGGATCATTCTCAAGGATAGATCATATGCTGGCTCACAAAGCAAGTCTCAATAAATTTAAAAAGATCGAAATCATACAAAACCCTTTCTCAGATCATAAAGGAATGAAGTTGGAAATCAATAATAGGCAGAGTGCTAGAAAATTCACAAATATGTGGAGGCTGAACAACACACTCGTAAACAACCAGTGGGTCAAGGAAGAAATTATACAAGAGAAATCAGTAAATATTTCAAGGCAAATGAAAATGAAAACACAACATATCAAAACTCATGGGATGCAGTAAAGGCAGCTCTAAGAGGGAAATTGATTACCCTAAATGCCTATATCAGAAAAAAGAAGAAAGGGCAAAAATCGAGGAATTAACTGTCCACTTGGAAGAAGTAGAGAAAGAACAGCAAACTAACCCCAAAGCAAGCAAAAGGAAAGAAATAATGAAGATTAGAGTAGAAATAAATGAAATTGAGAACATGAAAACAATTGAGAAAATCAATAAAACCAGAAGCTGGTTTTATGAGAAAATCAATAAGATTGATGGACCCTTAGCAAGATTGACAAAAAGAAGAAGAGAGAGGATGCAAATAAATAAGATCAGAAATGGAGGAGGAGACTGACCCCACAGAAATAAAGGAAGTAATGACAGGATGCTATGAACAACTTTATGCTAATAAACTCAGCAATGTAGATGACATGGACAATTTCCTAGAAAGGCATGAACAACCAACTTTGACTCGAGAAGAAATAGACGACCTCAACAAACCAGTCACAAGTAAAGAAAGTGAATCAGTCATTAAGAAGCTCCCCAAAACACCAATGTTTATAGCAGCATTATTTAAAATTGCAAAGAAATGGAAACAGCCAAAATGCCCATCGACAGACGAGTGGCTAAACTAACGATGGAATATTATGCAGTCTTAATACAGAATAAAGTTATGAAGTATGTAACAACATGGATGGACCTTGAGGCCATTATGCTGAGTCAGATTTGCCAAAAACAAAAGGACAAATACTGTACAGTCTCACTGATATGAACTGACATTAGTGAATAAACTTGGAATATTTTGTTGGTAACAGAGACCATGAGGAGATAGAAATAGAGTAAGATATTGGGTAATTGGAGCTGAAGGGATACAGATTGTGCAACAGGGCTGAATATAAAAACTTAGAAATGGACAGCACAATACTACCTAATCGTAATACAATATAAAAACTCAGAAATGGACAGCACAACACTACCTAACTGTAATACAATTATTACACTAAATGAAGCTGCATGTGAGAATGATAGAGAGAGGAGGGCTGGGGGAGTAAATGAAATCAGAAAGAAAGACAGACAATAAAGATTGAGATGGTATAATCTAGGAATGCTTAGAGTGTATAATGTTAGTGACTAAATGTACAAATTTTAAAAATGTTTTTGCATAAGGAAGAACAAAGGAATGTCATTACTGCAGGGTGCTGAAAATAGATGATAATTAATATTTTAAAATCTCACCTTATGTGTGAGAGTAAAGCAAAAAATGTTTATTTGGTACAAAATTTATATTTTGACTAGTGCATTTCCTAATATAACTTATGTAGATAGCTTAATTGAACACCATAAGTACATGGAACCTTGAGTAGGACATGAGATGTTGTTGGTTTGACCAGAGTGATGCCCCAATGAATACCAGAGTGATTCGATCAGTGAGTGAAAAAGCATTTGCAAAGCTCCTTCGGGGAATGATGAGAACAGAGAGAAATAACTTCCCCAAGTTGAATTCTTGATATTCTCACAAGCAGTGTGGACAACCAAAGCTATAGGCTGAGCCCCCAGTCTTTGGGTTTGTTCATATGAAACTTAACCCCACAAAGGATAGGTCAAGTCTACTTAAAATTTAGGCCTAAGAGTCACCCCCAAGAGAGCCTCCTTTGTTGCTCAGATGTAGCCTCTCTCTCCAGCCAACACAACAAGCAATCTCACCACCCTCCCCCTGTCTACATGGGACATGACTCCCAGGGGTATGGACCTTCCTGGCAACGTGGGACAGAAATCCTACAATGAGCTGAGACTCAGCATCAAGGGATTGAGAAAACCTTCTCAACCAAAAGGGGGAAGAGTGAAATGAGACAAAGTGTCAATGGCTGAGAGATTCCGAAACAGAGTCAAGAGGTTATTCTGGAGGTTATTCTTACACATTAAGTAAATATCACCTTATTATTCAAGATGGAGAGGGCGGGCCACGGTGGCTCAGCAGGCAGGAATGCTTGCCTGCGGTGCCAGAGGACCCAGGTTCGATTCCCGGTGCCTGCCCATGTTAAAATAAATAAACAAATAAAAAGATGTAATGGAGAGGCTGGAGGGAGCTACCTGAAAATGTAGAACTGTGTTCCAGTAGCCATATTTCTTGAGGATGATTGAATAATGATATAGCTTTCACAATGTGACTGTGTGATTGTGAAAACCTGTGTCTGATGCTCCTTTTATCTACCTTATCAACAGATGAGTAGAACATAGGAAATAAAAATAAATAATGGGACTTCCGGAGAAGATGGCGGCTTAGTAAGATGCGCGGATCTTAGTTCCTCCTACAGAACAGCTACTAGGGGAGTAGAAATGATACAGAACAGCTCCCGGAGCCACGACAGAGATCAAAAAGACAGCGTACCCCATCCTGGAACGGCTGACTGGCTGAGAGAACTCACTCCGGTGAGATCGCCGAGGGGTGCGGGCTTTCCCGGGCGGGAGGACAAGCGGCCGGAGTCCCTCCCTTCTTCCTTCCCGGGCCAGCTGGCAGAATTGGGCAGGCGGTCCCCTCAAGACGCGGTGGCTGGCGCCCCCACCACGCGCGGCCCCCCGGACCAACTGAGAGAATTGGATCGGAAATCCCCAGGCCGCGGAGAACGGTGACCGGGGAGGTCCCTTCCAAACACATGACTCCCCGGTCCGGCTGGGAACGGTGCACTCTCCCGGGCCGCGGCGGCTGGCGCCCTCCCGCCACGTTTGGGGCCCCGGGCCGACTAGGAAATGCGGACAGGCACTCTCCCAGGCTGCGGTGGCCGGCGTCCCTCCCCGCGTTCGGACCCCCGGGCCGGCTGGCACTCTTCCAAGCTGCTTCGGTTGGCGAACCTCCCCCACAGCGAGAGTTTTCCAAAGTTAAAGGACCCACAGCACCTTTTACTGGTAGAACCCGCAGACAAACGTGTGCCACGAGCACCATCTACTGGGCAGGATAAGAAAAACAGAACCCAGAGATTTCTCAGAAAAATCTTTCAACCTGTTGGGTCCAACACCCAGGGAAATCTGACTAAATGCCCAGATGCCAGCAGAAGATAACGGATCATGCTCAGAAAATTGAAAATATGGCCCAGTAAAAGGAACAAACCAATAGTTCAAATGAGATACAGGAGCTGAGACAACTAATTCTGAATATACCAACAGAAATGGAAAACCTCTTCAAAAACGAAATCGATAAATTGAGGGAGGACATGAAGAAGACATGGGCTGAACATAAAGAAGAAATAGAAAAACTGAAAAAACAAATCACAGAACTTATGGAAGTGAAGGATAAAGTAGAAAAGATGGAAAAAACAATGGATACCTACAATGATAGATTTAAAGAGACAGAAGATAGAATTAGTGATTTGGAGGATGGAACATCTGAATTCCAAAAAGAAACAGAAACTATCGGGAAAAGAATGGAAAAATTCGAACAGGGTATCAGGGAACTCAAGGACAATATGAACCGCACAAATATACGTGTTGTGGGTGTCCCAGAAGGAGAAGAGAAGGGAAAAGGAGGAGAAAAACTAATGGAAGAAATTTTCACTGAAAATTTCCCAACTCTTATGAAAGACCTAAATTTGCAGATCCAAGAAGTGCAGCGCACCCCAAAGAGAATAGACCCAAATAGGCGTTCTCCAAGACACTTACTAGTTAGAATGTCAGAGGTCAAAGAGAAAGAGAGGATCTTGAAAGCAGCAAGAGAAAAACAATCCGTCACATACAAGGGAAACCCAATAAGACTATGTGTAGATTTCTCAGCAGAAACCATGGAAGCTAGAAGACAGTGGGATGATATATTTAAATTACTAAAAGAGAAAAACTGCCAACCAAGACTCCTATATCCAGCAAAATTGTCCTTCAAAAATGAGGGAGAAATTAAAACATTTATAGACAAAAAGTCACTGAGAGAATTTGTGACCAAGAGACCAGCTCTGCAAGAAATACTAAAGGGAGCACTAGAGTCAGATACAAAAAGACAGAAGAGAGAGGTATGGAGAAGAGTGTAGAAAGAAGTAAAGTCAGATATGATACATATAATACAAAAGGCAAAATGGTAGAGGAAAATATTATCCAAACAGTAATAACACTAAATGTTAATGGACTGAATTCCCCAATCAAAAGACATAGACTGGCAGAATGGATTAAAAAACAAGATCCTTCCATATGCTGTCTACAGGAAACACATCTTAGACCCAAAGATAAACATAGGTTGAAAGTGAAAGGTTGGGAAAAGATATTTCATGCAAATAACAACCATAAAAGAGCAGGAGTGGCTATACTAATATCCAACAAATTAGACTTCAAATGTAAAACAGTTAAAAGAGACAAAGAAGGACACTATATACTAATAAAAGGAACAACTAAACAAGAAGACATAACAATCATAAATATTTACGCACCGAACCAGAATGCCCCAAAATATGTGAGGAATACACTGCAAACACTGAAAAGGGAAATAGACACATATACCATAATAGTTGGAGACTTCAATTCACCACTCTCATCAATGGACAGAACATCTAGACAGAGGATCAATAAATAAATAGAGAATCTGAATATTACTATAAATGAGCTAGACTTAACAGACATTTACAGGACTTTACATTCCACAACAGCAGTATACACCTTTTTCTCAAGTGCTCATGGATCATTCTCAAAGATAGACCATATGCTGGGTCACAAAGCAAGTCGTAACAAATTTGAAAAGATTGAAATCATACACAGCACTTTCTCGGATCATAAAGGAATGAAGTTGGAAATCAATAATAGGCGGAGTGCCAGAAAATTCACAAATACATGGAGGCTCAACAACACACTCTTAAACAACGAGTGGGTCAAAGAAGAAATTGCTAGAGAAATTAGCAAATACCTCGAGGCGAATAAAAATGAAAACACAACATATCAAAACTTATGGGACACAGCAAAGGCAGTGCTAAGAGGGAAATTTATTGCCCTAAATGCCTATATCAGAAAAGAAGAAAAGGCAAAAATGCAGGAATTAACTGTCCACTTGGAAGAACTGGAGAAAGAACAGCAAACTAATCCCAAAGCAAGCAAAAGGAAAGAAATAACAAAGATTAGAGCAGAAATAAATGAAATTGAAAACATGAAAACAATAGAGAAAATCAATAAGACCAGAAGTTGGTTCTATGAGAAAATCAATAAGATTGATGGACCCTTATCAAGATTGACAAAAAGAAGAAGAGAGAGGATGCAAATAAATAAGATCAGAAATGGAAGAGGAGACATAACTACTGACCTCACAGAAATAAAGGAGTTAATAACAGGATACTATGAACAACTTTACGCTAATAAATACAACAATTTAGATGAAATGGACGGGTTCCTGGAAAGACATGAACAACCAACTTTGACTCAAGAAGAAATAGATGACCTCAACAAACCAATCACAATAAAGAAATTGAATTAGTCATTCAAAAGCTCCCTAAAAAGAAAAGTCCAGGACCAGACAGCTTCACATGTGAATTCTATCAAACATTCCAGAAAGAATTAGTACCAACTCTCCTCGAACTCTTCAAAAAAAATCGAAGTGGAGGGAAAACTACCTAATTCATTCTATGAAGCCAACATCACCCTCATACCAAAACCAGGCAAAGATATTACAAAAAAAGAAAACTACAGACCAATCTCTCTAATGAATATAGATGCAAAAATCCTCAATAAAATTCTAACAAATCGTATTCAACAACACATTAAAAAAATTATACATCATGACCAAGTAGGATTCATCCCAGGTATGCAAGGATGGATCAACATAAGAAAATCAATTAATGTAATATACCATATCAACAAATCAAAGCAGAAAAATCACATGATCATCTCAATTGATGCAGAGAAGGCATTTGACAAGATTCAACATCCTTTCCTGTTGAAAACACTTCAAAAGATAGGAATACAAGGGAACTTCCTTAAAATGATAGAGGGAATATATGAAAAACCCACAGCTAATATCATCCTCAATGGGGAAAAATTGAAAACTTTCCCCCTAAGATCAGGAACAAGACAAGGATGTCCATTATCACCACTATTATTCAACATTGTGTTGGAGGTTCTAGCCAGAGCAATTAGACAAGAAAAAGAAATACAAGGCATCAAAATTGGAAAGGAAGAAGTAAAACTATCACTGTTTGCAGACGATATGATACTATACGTCGAAAACCCTGAAAAATCCACAGCAAAACTACTAGAGCTAATAAATGAGTACAGCAAAGTAGCAGGTTACAAGATCAACATTCAAAAATCTGTAGCATTTCTATACACTAGTAATGAACAAGCTGAAGGGGGAATCAAGAAACGAATCCCATTTACAATTGCAACTAAAAGAATAAAATACTTAGGAATAAATTTAACTAAAGAGACAAAAGGCCTACACAAAGAAAACTACAAAAAACTGTTAAAAGAAATCACAGAAGACCTAAATAGATGGAAGGGAATACCGTGTTCATGGATTGGAAGACTAAATATAGTTAAGATGTCAATCCTACCTAAACTGATTTACAGATTCAATGCAATACCAATTAAAATCCCAACAACTTACTTTTCAGAAATAGAAAAACCAATAACCAAATTTATCTGGAAGGGCAGAGTGCCCCAAATAGCTAAAAGTATCCTGAGGAAAAAAAAACGAAGTCGGAGGTCTCATGCTACCTGACTTTAAGGCATATTATGAAGCTACAGTGGTCAAAACAGCATGGTACTGGCATAAAGATAGATATATTGACCAATGGAATCAAATAGAGTGTTCAGATATAGACCCTCTCATCTATGGACAATTGATCTTTGATAAAGCAGTCAAGCCAACTCACCTGAGACAGAACAGTCTCTTCAATAAATGGTACCTAGAGAACTGGATATCCATATGCAAAAGAATGAAAGGGGATCCATATCTCACACCCTATACAAAAGTTAACTCAAAATGGATCAAAGACCTAAATATTAGATCTAAGACCATAAAACTGTTAGAAGAAAATGTAGGGAAATATCTTATAAATCTTACACGTGGAGGCGGTTTTATAGACCTTACACCCAAAGCAAGAGCATTGAAGAAAGAAAGAAAGAAATGGGAATTCCTCAAAATTAAACACTTTTGTGCATCAAAGAACTTCATCAAGAAAGTAAAAAGACAGCCTACACAATGGGAGACAATATTTGGAGACGACATATCAGAAAAAGGTCTAGTATCCAGAATTTATAAAGAGATTATTCAACTCAACAACAAAAAGACAGCCAATCCAATTACAAAATGGGGGGAAAGACTTGAACAGACACTTCTCAGAAGAGGAAATACAAATGGCCAAAAGGTACATGAAGAGATGCTCAACCTCCCTGGCCATTAGAGAAATGCAAATCAAAACCACAATAAGATATCATCTCACACCCACCGGAATGGCCATTATCAACAAAACAGAAAATGACAAGTGCTGGAGAGGATGTGGAGAAAGAGGCACACTTATCCATTGTTGGTGGGAATGTCAAATGGTACAACCGCTGTGGAAGGCAGTTTGGCGGTTCCTCAAAAAGCTAAATATAGAATTGCCATGTGACCCGGCAATACCGTTGCTAAATATCTACTCAAAGGACATGAGGGCAAAGACACAAACGGACATTTGCACACCAATGTTTATAGCAGCATTATTTACAATTGCAAAGAGATTAAAACAGCCAAAATGTCCATCAACAGATGAGTGGCTAAACAAACTGTGGTATATACATACAATGGGATATTCTGCAGCTTTAAGACAGAATAAGGTTATGAAGTATGTAACAACATGGATGGACCTTAAGGACATTATGCTGAGTGAGATTAGCCAGAAACAAAAGGACAAATACTGCATGTTCTCACTGATATGAACTGACATTAGTGAATAAACTTGGAATATTTTGTTGGTAACAGAGACCATGAGGAGATAGAAATAGGGTAAGATACTGGGTAATTGGATGTGAAGAGATACAGATTATGCAACAAGACTGAATATAAAAACTCAGAAATGGACAGCACAATACTACCTAACTGTAGTACAATTATGTTAAAACACTGAATGAAGCTGCCTGTGAGAATGATAGAGGGAGGAGGGCTGGGGGCATAAATGAAATCAGAACGAAAGATAGATGATATAGATTGAGATGGTATAGTCTAGGAATGTTAGTGACTAAATGTACAAATTTTAAAAATGTTTTTGCATGAGGAAGAACAAAGGACTGTCATTACTGCAGGGTGCTGAAAATAGATGGTAATATTTTTAAATCTCACCTTATGTGTGAGAGTAAAGCAAAAAATGTTTATTTGGTACAAAATTTATATTTTGACTAGTGCATTTCCTAATATAGCTTATGTAGATAGCTTAATTGAACACCATAAGTACATGGAACCTTGAGTAGGACATGAGATTTTGTTGGTTTGTCCAGAGTGATGCCCCGATAAATCCCAGAGTGATTTGATCAGTGAATATAAAAGTATTTGCAAAGTCCCCACTGGAGAATGGTGAGAACGGGGAGAAATTCAACCTCCCCAAGTTGAATTCTTGATATTCTCACCAGCAATGTGGACAACCAAAGCTATCGGCTGAGCCCCTAATCTTGGGGTTTGTTCATATGAAACTTAACCCTGCAAAGGATAAGCTAAGCCTACTTAAAATTAGGCCTAAGAGTCACCACCAAGAGAATCTCTTTTGTTGCTCAGATGTGGCCTTTCTCTCCAGCCAACACAACAAGCAAACTCACCACCCTCCCCCTGTCTACATGGGACATGACTCCCAGGGGTGTGGACCTTCCTGGCAACGTGGGACAGAAATCCTGGAATGAGCTGAGACTCAGCAGCAAGGGATTGAGGAAACCTTCTTGACCAAAAGTGAAATGAGACAAAGTATCAATGGCTGAGAGATTCCAAACAGAGTGGAGAGGTTATCCTGGAGGTTATTCTTATGCATTAAGTAGATATCACCTTGTTATCCAAGATGTAATGGAGAGTCTGGAGGGAACTGCCTGAAAATGTAGAGCTGTGTTCCAGTAGCCATGTTTCTTGATGGTGATTGTATAATGATATAGCTTTCACAATGTGACTGTGTGATTGTGAAAACCTTGTGTCTGATGCTCCTTTTATCTACCTTGTCAACAGATGAGTAGAACATATGAAATAAAAATAAATAATAGGGGTAACAAATGTTAAAATAAATTTAGATTGAAATGCCAGTGATCAATGAAAGGGAAGGGTAAGGGGTATGGTATGTATAATTTTTTTATTTTATTTTTTTCTGTTTTCGTTTTATTTCTTTTTCTGTTGTCTTTTTATTTCTTTTTCTGAATTGATGCAAATGTTCTAAGAAATGATCATGATGATGAATATGCAACTATGTGATGATATTGTGAATTACTGATTATATATGTAGAACAGAATGATCATATGTTAAAAAAATAAAAATAAAAATTATATAAAATACATAGTCCTAGGCCGTACTCCTAGGGTTCTGATTTAATAGGTCTGGAGTAGGACTCCAAGATTCTGTACTCCTTAAACACTAACAAAGTTGTTCTGATAAGCAGTTTGGGACCCTCTGCTAAAGGACTCAAACTCAGCTGGGCTGCTGGATGCACATGTGTAGGCAAAATGTATCAGACCAACTGATGCCATATTATTTGATAGGGCGTTCTTGAGACCAGTTAAGCTAGGTGACCTCTCTTTTTGTTTCCTGATCCATAATCAGCAATGTTGGAATGTGTGAGGATTACAAGGCTTTGGAATTAGACACCTAAATTAGATTTTGGCTCTGCCACTTCCTATCCCTGAAATTTCTCAGGTTGCCTAACCTCTTGGAGCTTCAGTTTCCTCACCATCCCTGGCCCAGGGTAAGTGCTCAATTTTACTATTTTATTTTTTTAACTTAGGTAAAAAGTAGCTCTGACATCTACTAACTTCTTCCACAATCTCTGGCTCAAATAGGGTCTTGCCCCCCAAACTACAATGTGGCATTGCTAAACAAACTAGTAACTGCAGATTCCCAGGAGATTTAGCCTGGAGATGTGCAACCTCAGGCTTCCGTAGTCAAATTGTGAATACAATCTGCCATTTCATGACATCAGAAATATACCGAGAAGAGAGATCAGATGAGCACCTCAGTTCATCCCAACTATGATAACAAGGCAATAAGTACCTGCCATCCACCATTAAAATCGTCTGAGGATGTAGAACCTATCTCATGGAGCAAGTGGGGCATGGACTGAGCCTTTGAATGGTGATTTGGGGATGGGAGTGTGGGAATTGAACAGCCCCAAAAGGCATCAAGACCTTGCTTTCAAACTTTCTCTTAAAATGTGTCGCCATCATAGTCTTTACAATCAACATGTCAACATACTGTTTTGAAACTGGAAAGACCCTCTTTGAGGGAGGAGAGTGCTGTCATCTGGTTCAGGCCCATCTGAACTTAGCCTGAACTGTTGCATCATTCTCCCCAACTTGCCTCCCCAATCCCAGTTGGGTTTTCTCCAATTTCTAGGCCCTTTTACATATTCCTGCCATATTACATGTTAGAAAGCCACACCAGCAGCCCACAGTCCAGTTTCAACCTATTAAACTGATGAATAAGAACATTCACTTTCACACTCCCTTGGGGAAGTGTTTCCAAAATTGAGCAATTTTAGCAAGTCTTCTGAGAAGCTCGGTGGGCTGCCCTTGTCACATGCTGAGCCATGGGTAGTAGTTATTCTGAGCAGTGACAACATTGGCACGTTCAAGGAACAGCAAGGGGTCAATGTGGAGAGACAGCATGGGCTCTGCAGCCAGACTGACTTCACTTGTAAATTAGCTCTGCCACTACTCAGCTGTGTGACCTTGGGCCAGTTTCTTAACCTGCTGTGCTCGGTTTTCTCATCTGTAAAATGGGAATAATGACGGTCTCCCATAATAATACAATAATAGTTGGGCAATTAAAGTACAATACCATTATGTATTAATTATATTAATAATACAATATTAATAATAAACAATAGCTTATAGGATAGTAAACATTTCCCTTGCCTTGATCCCATTTCTCTTTTGAAGCAGAAATATTGGCAATAAAGAAATAAATTATCATTCTTATAGTATTTGACAGCCCTAACTTGCCCCAAGTTTTATTTTCCTTTGCTTATTTCAAGCTGCCCAAAATGACAGTCCCCACCTCCCCTGGAACATGCTCTTTTGTCTTTGATTTGTGGAACAGCTTTAGATTAACTGAAGTTAATCCCACACTTTTAAATCCCCCAGGCACACCCCCTAGCACCACAGGGGCTCATCTCACAAACCAATACTTTAAAAGCACAATATTTCAAGTCAGGATCTAGAATATAAATTATCAGGGGATGGGGTAGGGATAGGGAATGGGAAGTTAAAGCTTAAAATATACAGAGTTCCTATTCGGAATGATGGCAATGTCTTGGTAATGGATGGTGGTTACAGTAGCACTGAATACTGTGAACATAATTAACAGCAGTGAAATTTTTATCTGAATGTGATTAAAACATGAAATGTTAGGCTATATATATGGTAACAGGATAACAATTTTTTTTTAAATCCATGAAAATATACTACATAAACAGTGAATCCTAAATTAATCCATGGGCTAAAATTAATAGCATAATTATATAAATGTGCTATCATCAATTGTAGCAAATGTTCCACACCAATTCAAGGTATTAATAATTTCTGCCTTTTATGCATGATTGTTCTGTAAACCTACAAATTCTCCAATCAATTTTTAAAAAAAAGAAAAAAGTGCAGCATTTTAATCAGATGGTACAATATATGCTGGTTATACAGAATTTGAAATGCTAGGCCCTACAAAAAACAAAAAGGCATACAGTCAAGTGATTTTTGACAAAAGTGAAAAAGCAATTAAGTGAGAAAAGGACAGTTTTTCAACAAATGGTGCTGAACCAAAGGAACATCCACATGCAAAACACATGAAACTTGACCTATACTTTACGCCTTATATAAGAATTAACTGAGAGTGGACCATAGACTTAAATGTAAATGCTAAAACTGTAAAACTTATAGAAGAAAACATGGAGGAAAATCTGCATGCTCTTGGGTTAGGCCAAGGGTTTTTAGAAATAACACCAAAAGCAGACAAAAAAAGAAAAAGATTGATAAATTAGACTTTATCAAAATTAATTTTTTTTTAATCTGGGAAGTACACTGTTAAGAAAATGAAATGAGAAGACACAGACTGAGGAAAAATATTTGCAAATCACATTTCTGACAAAGGACCTGTATCCATAATATAAAACGAATTCTCAGAACGCAACAATAATCCAGCAGCCTTGATTCTTGAAAACGACTGTATAGCTACATACCTTTTACAATGTGACTGTGTGACTGTGAAAACCTTGTGTCTGATGCTCTGTTTATCCAGAGTATGGACAGATGAGTAAAAAAATTATAATAATAAGTATAAATAAATAATAGGAGGGCGTAAAGGGTAAATGTTGGGTAGATTGAAATATTGGTGGTCAGTGAAAGGGAGGGATAAGGTGAATGGGATGTATGAGTTTTTTCTTTTTACTCCTTTTTCTGGAGTGATGCAAGTGCTCTAAAAACGATCATGGTGGTGAATACACAACTATGTGATGATATTGTGAGCCACTGATTGTATACTATGGTTGGACTGTCTGTGTGTGAAAATTTCTCAAAAAAAATATTTTTTGTAAAAAAGAAGAAAGGGTGGGGAAAAAAAAGAAAACTCAACAGTGAGAAAACTAACCAAATTTAAAATGAGCAAAAGATCTGAATGGACAAGAAATAAGATGTATGGATGGCAAGGAAGCACATATAAGGATGCTTAACATCATTACCATTAGGGAGATGAAAATTAAAACCACCACAAAATACCACAACACACCTACAAAAACATTTTGTAAAGATGGTAAAACAAACAAAGATTGGCAATAACAGGTGTTGGCAAGAATGTGGAGCAACTGAAACTCTCATGCATCCTAGTGGGAATGCAAAATGGTATGGCTACTTAGAAAACAGTTTGGCAGTTTCTTATCAGGTTAAATGTGCACCTATCATATGACTCAGTGTCACAGACTGAATTGTGTTGTGTCCCCAACAAGGGCATATTCAAGTCCTAACTCCAAGTCCTATGAATGTGAACCCATTTGTAAATAGGATCTTTGGAGATGTTATTAGACAAGAGAGGCCAACTGGATTAGAATAGGCGCTCATCCAATATGATTGGTGTCCTCATAAGGAGAAAGAGGAAGGGAGGGGTGGCCCTGTAATGGAGACAGAATGCCATGGTGTGCCAAACCCCTCCCAGAACCCTAAAGACTTGAGAGGAAGTATGGTCCTGCCAACCCCTTGATTTCAGACGTTTAGCCTCCAGAACTGTGAGAAGTTAAATGCCTGCGGCTTAAGTAAACTAGTCTGTGGTACTTTGCCACAGCAGCCCTGGCACACATATATCCCTCTGCCAGGTATTTACACAAGAGAAATTAAAACATATATTTACACAAGAGCCTGTATGTGAATGTTTATAGAAGCTTTGTTCATAAAATCACCAAAAAAAAAAAAAAGAGGAAAATATATAGATAAAAGATGTCCCTCAGCAGGTGAATGGATAAACTGTGACACATCTATACTATACATCAGAATGTTCTGCAATAAAAAGGAACTTTTGCTAAGAGAAAGATGCTAGACTCCCAAAAAAATCGCACACATTGTATGATTGCATTCACATGACTCTGGTACAAGCAAAACTGTTAAGTGTAGCAAATAGAACACTGGTTGCCAGGGGTGGGGATGAGGCAGGGCTTAACTATAAAGGGACAGCTTGAGGGAATTTTTAGGGTAATAGACTGTTTTAACTAGAACTGTGATGACGGATACATGACTATATGCATAAAGTTGTACACCACCACAAAGAGTGAACTTTACACTACATGTACATTTTTTTAAAAAATCAACCAGGATGTTGGAGGTAAAGATGAAATGCAGACTGTGACAAATGTAACTTTACAATCATAAAACCACACTGAAGGGAGTGAGGAAGAAAGAGTTGATTTAAATAACTTTGGGGGGAAGAAAACATTTCGATTGGATACTGGGGTGGCTTGGAGCTATGTACCCCAGAAAAACATGTTCTTAAACTTAATCCAGTCCTGGGGGTGTGAACCCCTGTAAATAGGACCTTCTGATGAGGTTTCTTCCACTGAAGTGTGGCCTGGCTGCATCAAGACGGGTCTTAATCCTGTAGCTGAAAGCCTTAGGGAAGGTCACGGTGAGGAAGAAAGCCACAGGGAGCCACCAGAAGCTGGAGGTCAATGCAGCGAGAAGCCAGGGGAAGTCACTGTGTGCACTGCCATGGAACAGAGAAGCCAAGGACAAAGGATTGCTGGAGGCCATAGTCTTCCGGGAGAAAGCATAAACTTTATGACACTTTCAGTTTGGACTTCTCCTAGCCTCAAAAGCAGGAGCCAGTAAATTTCCATTGTTTAAGCTAACCTAGGACATGGTATTTGGTATTTGCTTCAGCAACCAGGAAACAAGTTGTGAGGATAAGTTTAAAGAGCACTATATACTAACAGACATTACTCCTAGCTAGTAAATTTGCTTCCAGGGACACGGTTTAGCAACTCTGAAACTATGCCATATGTAAACTACAGATGAGCGAATTGGTAAATATATTGTAGGAAATGAGGGCCAGGTTTCTTCCTGTAGGAGAAAGAAATTAGAAACATGAAAATGCGCAAATGAACCCTATGGTGCTGGATTGGAGTCAGTTGTACTAGCATAGATACATGCCTTTTGTTTAATATATATATACAGATAGATGGATACAGAAATAGATACAGACATACGTGTGTGATGCATAGATTAGTATATAAACAGACACATATGTCCTAGCTCTAATAACTAAGAGAAACTAGAGGGAGTGACAACCCAACAGTGCTGAGCACATTCAGTGTCCAGATCTTGGTTTCAAAGTACCATTCTCCTGGGAAAAGTCACTGGTTCCTGTGGTGCCAGAAAGTAAGGAAAGGCTCAAAAAAATTCTTTTCCTTCAACATAAGAAAATCAACTACTGTAATACACCATATGAAAAAATCAAAGCAGAAAAACCACATGATCATCTCAATTGATGCAGAAAAGGCATTTGACAAAACTCAACATTCTTTTTGTTGAAAACACTTCAAAGGATAGGAATAGAAGGGAACTTCTTCAACATAATAAAGGGAATATATGAAAAACCCACAGCTAACGTCATCTTCAATGGAGAAAAACTGAAAACTCTCCCTCTAAGATCAGGAACAAGACAAGAATGTCCAATATCACCATTGTTATTTGACATTGTGTTGGAAGTTCTAGCCAGAGCAATTAGACAAGAAAAAGAAATACAAGGTATCAAAATTGGAAAGGAAGAAGTAAAACTCTCACTGTTTGCAGATGATATGATACTGTATGTCAAAAAATCCACAGCAAAATTACTAGAGCTAATAAATGAGTACAGCAAAGTGGCAGGTTACAAGATCAACACTCAAAAATCTGTAGTGTTTCTATACACTAGTAATGAAAAATCTGAGGGGGAAATCAAGAAAAAAATTTCATTTACAATTGCAACCAAAAGAATAAAACATTTAGGAGTAAATTTAACTAAAGATACAAAAGACCTATACAAAGAAAACTACAAGAAATTGTTGAAAGAAATCACAGAAGACCTAACTAAATAAATGGAAGGGCATACTGTGTGCATGGATTGGAAGACTAAATATAGTTAAGATGTCAACTGTCTAAATTGATTTACAGATTCAATGCAATACCAATTAAAATCCCAACAACTTACTTTTCAGAAATAGAAAAACCAATAACCAAATTTATCTGGAAGGGCAGGGTGCCCCAAATAGCTAAAAATATTCTGAGAAAGAAAAACAAAGTTGGAGATCTCACGCTACCTGACTTTAAGGCATATTATGAAGCCACAGTGGTCAAAACAGCATGGTACTGGCATAAAAATAGATATACTGACCAACAGAATCGAATAGAGTATTCAGATGTAGACCCTCTCATCTATGGACAATTGATCTTTGATACAGCAGTCAAGCCAACTCTCCTGGGACAGAACAGTCTCTTCAATAAATGGTGCCTAAAAATCCCCTTGGAGGAATGGTGAGAAAGGGGGAAAATTCAACTTCCCCAAGTGGAGAATTCTTGATATTCTCACAAGCAGTGGGGACAACCAAAGCAATAGTCTGTGCCCCCAATCTTGGGGTTTGTTCATATGAAGCTTAACCCTGCAAAGAATAAGCTAAGCCTACTTAAAATTAGCCCTAAGAGTCATCCCCAAGAACAGTGACAAAGGAGGAAAATTCAGCTTCTCAAAGTTGAATTCTTGATATTCCCACAAACAAGTTGGAACAACCAAAGCAACAGGCTGAGCCCCCAATCTTGGGACGTGTTCATATGAAACTTAACCCCAAAAAGGATAGGTCAAGCCTACTTAAAATTAGGCCTAAGAGTCACCCCCAAGAGAACCTCTTTTGTTGCTCAAATGTGGCCTCTTTCTCCAGCCAAACAACAACAAAACTCACCGCCCTCCCCCTGTCTATGTGGGACATGACTCCCAGAGGTGTGGACCTTCCTGGCAATGTGGGACAGAAATCCTAGAATGAGCTGAGACTCAGCATCAAGGTATTGAGAAAACCTTCTCAACCAAAAGAGGGAAGAGTGAAATGAGACAAAATAAAGTGTCAATGGCTGAGAGATTCCAAACAGAGTCAAGAGGTTATCCTGGAGGTTATTCTTACGCATTAAATAGATATCACCTTGTTAGTCAAGATGTAATGGAGAGGCTGGAGGAAACTGCCTGAAAATGCATAGCTGTGTTCCAGTAGCCATGTTTCTTGAAGATGATTGTATAATGATATAGCTTTCACAATGGACTGTGTGATTGTGAAAACCTTGTGTCTGATGCTCCTTTTATCTACCTTATCAACAGACGAGTAAAACATATGGAATAAAAATAAATAATACAGGGAACAAATGTTAAAATAAGTTTAGATTGAAATGCTAGTGATCAATGAAAGGTGAATGGGATGTATGATCAATGAAAGGGAGGGGTAAGGGGTATGGTATGTATGAACTTTTTTCTGTTTTCCTTTTATTTCTTTTTCTGAATAGATGCAAATATTCCAAGAAATGATCCTGATGATGAATATGCAACTATGTGATGATATTGTGAATAACTGATTATATATGTAGAATGGAATGATCAAAAGTTAAGAATGTTTGTGCTTGGTGTTTTTTGGTACTTTTTAAAAAATTAAAAAAATAGTCACCCCCAAGAAAACCTGTCATTGCTCAGATGTGGCCTCTCTCAGCCAACACAACAAGCAAACTCACTGCCCTCCTCCTCTCTACATGGGACATGACTCCCAGGAGTGTGGACCTTCCTGGTAACGTGGGACAGAAATACTGGAATGAGCTGAGACTCAGCATCAAGGGATTGAGAAAACCTTCTCAACCAAAAGGGGGAAGAACAAAATGAGGCAAGATTAAGTGTCAATGGCTGAGAGATTCCAAACAGAGCTGAGAGGTTATCCTGGAGGTTATTCTTATGCATTGAATAGATATCACCTGTTTAGTTAAGGTGTAATAGAGAGGCTTAAGGGAACTGCCTGAAAATGTAGAGCTGTGTTCCAGTAGCCATATTTCTTGAAGATGATTGTATAATGTAATAACTTTCGCAATGTGACTGTGTGTTTGTGAATATCTTGTGTCTGATGCTCCTTTTATCTACCTTATAGACAGACGAGTAAAACATATGGATTAAAAATAAATAAATAATAGGGGGAACAAATGTTAAAATTAAAAATTAAAAATTTTTTTCTTAATGGCAAAATGTTAAAGGAGCATAGGAGCCAACACAAAAGAGCTCCCAAGGACCACTGTTGGAACCTGGACAACAAAATAAATAAAAATAGTTTGTCAAATATCAGTGAGTCCCTACTGATATAAACAATTGAATAAATAAACGAAAAAGAGGGAAGACTCTCTCATAGACAAATTCCAATTAATAAATGCAGAAGAATTGTGAGAAATAGAAAACATCCTGAGAACACCACAATAGTAATTGCTGAGGCAAGACCCAATGATGGATGCTAAAATTAGTGAATGAAAGTTTAAGCAGAAATAAAGATACATAATCTTAAAATATCCCTCCCCTCCCCCACCAAACATTTATTAAATACAAGATGAAAAACAGCGTCTTTATAGTGGGTAAACCTGGCTGACATCACCCTGACCAAGTGATGAATTCTAATATATATCAAGATTTTATGCCCTAGAGAAAGGGAAAATAGTCAACTTCCCCATTTGGAGAATTTCTGACATTCTCTCAAGCAGTGGGGACAACCAAATCAATAGGCTGAGCCCTGAATCTTGGGGTTCACCCCAATGAAACTTTATTCCTGCAAAGGATAGGCTAAGCTTACTTAAAATTAGGCCCAAGAGTCACCCCTACAGAACCTGTTTTGTTGCTCATATGTGGCCTCACTTTCTAAGCTGATCCATCAACTGAACTCACTGCCCTCCCACACTTATGTGGTACATGACTCCCAGGGGTGTAAATCTCTTTGGCAAAGCGGGACAGAAATCCCGGGATGAGTGGGAACCTGGCATCAAGAGATTGAGAAAACCTTCTTGACTAAAAGGGAGAAGAGAGAAATGAGACAAAATAAAGTTTCAATGGCTGAGAGATTTCAAACAGAGTCGAGGGGTTATCCTGGAGGTTATTCTATGCATTATATAGAAATCCCTTTTTAGTTTATAGTATACTGAAGTGACTAAAGGTAAGTACCTGAAACTGTAGAGCTGTGTTCCAGTAGCCTTGTTTCATGAAGATGATTGTATAATGATACAGCTTTTACAATGTGACTGTATGATTGTGAAAACCCTGTGTCTGATGCTTCGTTTATCTAAAGTATGGATAGATGAGTAAAAAATATGCATAAAAATAAATAATAGGGGGACAAAGGTTAAAATAAACTGGGTAGATGGGAATACTAGTGGTCAATTACAGGGAAGGGTATGGGGTATGCTATGTATGAGTTTTTTCTTTTTTATTTCTTTTTCTGGAGTGATGCAAATGTTCAGAAAATGATCATGATGATAAATACATAACTATGTGATGATATTTTGAGCTATTGACTGTACATCATGTATGAAATGTTTGTATGTTAAGTTTTATCAATAAAAATATTTAAAAAAAAAAAGATTTTATGCCCCTAATATGATGCCCTGAAAAGAGTACATCATGTCTGTGGTATACTTCCCCATAACACAATCTCAAGCCCAAGATGAGGGACATTCTACAAAATACCTGACCAGTAATCTTCCAAGGTGTTAATGTCATGAAAGACACATTGAGGAGATCTCACAGATTGAGTAGACTATGGATATGTGATTTAAATGTGGGACCCTAGATTGGATGCTGGAACAAAAAGTGGACATTAGTGTAAAAGCTGGTAAAAGACAAATGAAGTCTGTAGTTCAGTTAATAATATTGTATCAGTGTCAATTTCTTAGTTTTGATCATTATTCTATTGTTATGTACGATGTTAACATAAGGGTAAGCTGGGTAAAGGTATACAGGAATTCTCTGCTATTTTTGTAATTCTTCCGAAAGTCTAAAATTATTTTAAAAAACAAAGTTTAATTCAAAAAATGAAGAAATTAAACAATTCAGCAATGAAGAAATTAAAATAATATATTGCCAGTTTACATTTTTTGGTTCCTGTTTTTTAATTTGAAAAAAAGATTTGTTTCCTAAATGATGGTTTTTGAACATTTTCTTCCAGAATTGACGCATGTGCAAAAATTCTAAAAATAGCTCTGCTTAATGGATCCCTATTGCTTTTTTGTTGCTGGCATGGGCAGGCACCGGGAGTCCAACCTGGGTCTCCAACATCCTATTGCCTTTTGATTGCATTTGAAACTGTCCCTGAGTTTGCTCTGGCCCTCATGGACTTCCCTCTCCCCATTCTCCTTCATACCCTGCACTCTCCAAAACCCACCTTGACTTCTTATGACTCTGCTGCCTTCCTTCATCCCAAAAATGCCTTTCCCCCAGACTCTACTTATCTACATGGATGCTCCCCAGCAGGGAGAAGCCTCATTCTCCCCTGCACTCCCAGAACTTCTCCCTCATTACCTTTATCAATGTCCAATATCGATCGCAGTCCCAGGCAACAGTGCCTCTGGCAGCAGCTCTTTGAAGTGACTTCCTCCAAATTTTCTAACTCACCCCTCTGTAGCTGGGACCAGAAGAAGCCAACAGTGCCATCAGGCAGAGTAGCTGGAGCCTAAACCAAGACCCCCATGTTCCTTGGTCTCTTTTACTCCCCCTAAAGTTTCTCTCTCATCCTCTACACCAGCATGGGGTTGACCAGATGCTCTGAGGATCTCCAGGATTCTGTTTATGGAGTCATTTTAGGAATTGATAACTCCTTCTGTCTGTCCAGTGTTTCTTTTTGAAGGGCCACATGAGATTGGGCTGCCAGAATGGTGTTGCCACTCTAATCTGGGGTGACTCAAATTGTTTATATGAGCAGAGGTTCTGCCAAAATTATTCACCCAGGCAGGGCCCTCAAACCCTGTTGATTTCTAACTTATATTGTACATAAGGGACAATGTCTTAGTCATGTTTGCATCCCCCTCATTGTGCCTTGCGTAGTGTTTTGCAACGAGTAATATCTCAGATTTACAAATTTCTTTCCATCCATGTTTCTAACTATGTTTTCTCTACACGATTTCCCAAACTTCATCATTCTTCTGAGTGCAAGAAGGGATTTTTATGTCCCCAAGCCCTCCAGTCACTGACCTGACCATTGATGTGTTGAAAGTTTATCAAGAAGGGACAAACACGCCTCCGGATTCTCTTGGCAGTAAACTGCAACTAAACTTCAGCTCCAAGACATGTGAAAATGGCTAAGCGTGGGAACGATGGCTGAGTGGTTTCAAGTTAGGCAGTCCAGTAGTTGGATTGAACAATGATTTGGCTGCAAGAAAACTGTAGTGATAAACATATGTTTGTAGTGCTTTGCTTTTGATATTCTCTAAAGTTGAGGGCACTCTCCCAAGAGGGGACGAAAAAAGGCAGAAGAACTGGGTTGGAGAAACCTGACTTCACCCATCACTGAAATACCTCGTACCTGAAGCACAGCCACCTTGAGAGAAGAACATGGTGGCAGCTCTTCACAATCACCAGATTAAGGGGCTTGGGTTTGGTCCTGACTCAGAGGGAAATACAACACCACCGAGAGGCCTCCCTACAGCACCTGAGCACTCGCAGCCAAGCCTGAGCTTGGCCCCAGTGAACATATGAGAAAAGATGACTGCCAGAGTCACCAAGAGGGTGGGAGGCCTGCTGTTGCCAGGTCTACCCACGTAGATCACAATGACTGCATGAGGTCATGGAATGTTGAAGATGAAATGAAAGTAGCTCTGAAGTCACAAAGTCGCAGGTGGGTCAGCATCCTTTTGACAGGACTCCCAGTAATAGAGCTGTACTACTTTCCCTGATGAGTAGAAGAAGTAGCCTCCTCTCCCAAACAGAGTTGGGGCCAAATCCATGCATGTCCCATTCCTTCCAAAGCCCACTCTCCCCAGGGCTTGCTGGGTTGGAAGGATAACTATAATCCTTCCTGGAATTTGCCTGTGCAAGGGCAGGATGTACAAACTTTAAGCCAGAGATGAATGGGCAGGTGTGCTTCTCAGAGTAGCAGCAAAAAAGTGGCAAGAACCTGGCAGCAGCTCCTGAGAGGTCCCTGGCGCCATGGATGATGACGAACCTCCTGAGACTGAGATTAAAGGTGAAAAGGCATCCAATGTCTCACCATTAGGCCCTTGGGGGCTGCCTCAGTATAACACCCCATGATCACAGGGACTCCGGAGTCTCCATCTTTCCTTGCCTAGGACCCGCTAGAATTGGGGTGATGTGTCCATTGACTCAGGTTCAAGGCCTGCAAACAGGTAGTGAGAGTTGGATGCAGTAATTTCTTGGAACTGGCTCATACTGGCTCTAAGTGACTTTAATTCTCATTTTGTGCAGTGGTTGACATCACATTGGTAGCTTGAAATCAGACATTTTGGGAATATTTACACCACATAAATTGGCTAGCATTACGAATCAGGATTTTTTCATGGGAGCCTGATGTTAAACATTTACCAGCACTCTACTGCTCAGATGGAATTCCAGAATCATTTAACTAGTGAGGAAATTAAGATTTACTTTCCTAAGGGCACACAAAAGTTCCAGGGTTGAGCTGGAAGGAGAATACATATCTTCTGTCAGGATACTCCTACTTCCACCTCATATCACATGGACCTTGTTTCTCAGACTGGAAATGTTGGGGCTTGGTCAGTGGCAAAGACTGAGAAAGACACAGTCCTGCAATGACACATCAGAAACCCACCATCCTAGAACCTGGATGGTCAAAACATAGGACCCCTACCACTAAAGCTCACCCCATCCAAAGTGTAGGGTGGCTAAGCTCTGACAGGCCATCTGGTCACATGGTATGGCTTCCCCCAAAACATCCAATCTTGCTGATGCAGACAGATTGAGCTCTGGATCTCATGCTTAGCTTTCAGGAATCCCTGTCTGGTTCAGGATCATTGGTCCAGGAGTGGAAACATCACATCTGGCAAGGCCAGGGGGCTGTTGCTCTCACCAACCTCTCATCAAATAGGACTGTGGGAGAACCACATGTATTTAATGCTAGCAATTAATTTCAACCCATGGGAGATTTTGCAAGCTCCTCTTCCTGCTCAGAAATTAAATTTTGGATTGGAAGGAAGAGAAGCTAAGTCAAACTCTTAGGAATCAATTTACCCCTCTTGCACCCTTGAACTACTCCTGTTCCATTTAGGTTTACATTGGACCCATGAGGCCCCTGCCTAGCTCCTAGCCCTCCCCACCCCCATTCTTTGTCCTTGACAATGAGGACAGGTAGGCATCTAGATACATCCTTTCACCTGAAAGAATAACAGCAAACTCTGGAACTCAGCCAACCAAATAAGAAGGGTCAATAGTGAGCTAAGATAGACGTGGCCTCTCTCTCGGCCAACATGACAAGCAAACTAACTGCTCTCCCCTTCTCTACGTGGGACATGACTCCCAGGGGTATAAACCTTCCTGGCAGAAATCCTAGACTGAGCTGGAATTTAGCATCAAGGGATTGAGAAAACCTTCTTGACCAAAAGGGGGAAGAGTGAAATGAGACGAAGTGTCAATGGCTGAGAGATTCCAAACAGAGTCAAGAAGTTATCCTGGAGGTTATTCTTACTCATTAAATAGATATCACCTTGTTAGTCAAGATGTAATGGAGAAGCTGGAAGGAAGTGCCTGAAAATGTAGAGCTGTGTTCCAGTAGCCATGTTTCTTGAAGATGATTGTATAATGATATAGCATTTGCAATGTGACTGTGTGATTGTGAAAACCTTGTGTGTGATGCTCCTTTTATTTACGGTATGGACAGATGAGTAAAATATGTGGATTAAAAATAAATAAATATTGGGGGGAACAAATATTAAAACAAATTTAGTAGATTGAAATGCTAGTGATGAATGAAAGGGAGTGATAAGGGGTATAGAAAAAATAGGGGGGAAAAGACTAAAATATATTGGGTAGATGGAAATACTAGCAGTCAATGAGAGAGAGGGGTAAGGAGTATGGTACATATGAGTTTTTTTCTTTTTATTTCTTTTTCTGAATTGATGCAGATGTTCTAAGAAATGATCATGGTGATGATATTGTGAGTTTTTTATTATATACCAAGAATGGAATGATCATAGGGTAAGAATGTTCATGCTTGTATGTTGTTATGATTTTTAAAAATTTTTTAATTAAAAAAAAAAGAGTGAGCTAAGAGCTGATCTCAAAACAGGCCTCAAAAGAAATTGGGCAGGAGCAGCAGGTTTCTCCTGCGGTCAGAAGTGGGTGCTCAGAGCAGGACCCACAGATAATTCAGCCAAGAGAAAGTCCTGTGTCAGGAAGGGAGGGCTCGTAGCATGGAGTCAACTGGTGGGATTTGGGAGCCCTCTGGCCAATCCGCAGAGGGCGAGCCCACTCCATACTGCAGCTCCTCAGAACCTTAAGCCACATGAGGCTGGGGGTCAGAGGCTGCAACCAAGACCTGGGACCCAGAGGAAGGGAGTCAAGGTGCAGGGATGCCGGAAGGGGGCTTCATTCCCAGAATCAAGGAGCTGAGTCTCTCTTCCAGATGAGTCTGACACCGAGACCTTGCCTGTGCCAGCATCCCAGAACAGTGATGAAACGCTCTACTGTGAGGCTGAAGCTTCCTCGACTGTTGAAAAAGAGAAGCCAGCCCGGGAGAGTTCAGAAACAGACCTGGAGATAGAAGGTGAGAGAGGGCATTTGCAGGAGGGTGGCAGCTGGCCTCCTGGTTTCCCGAGAGCCGGCTGCCCACTTCTGTCTATAGCTGGCCCTGGCTCTCCCCAGCAGGGCATGCTGCAGGCAGAATTGGGCAGGACCACCCCTCACCCAGGCTGGCCTGTGGGCAGCAGCTGCAGTTCTCACGGCCTTCCTCCTGGGCAGTGCCATCACAGCAGCTGGTTGAAGGCTGACTCAGTAAATGCACAGGGATTTCCTGTTTTCTAAATATTTCCATATGTACTATCTTATGTGAGCTTTGCAGTGCTCCCGGGAGGTAGACTAACAATTAAGCTCAGTTTCCTAGGAGGCAATTGGAGCTCAAAGAGATTATACTAACTGCCCAAGGCCACAGGGAACCTGCATACCCCTGTTCCCAGAGCGCAGGCTCATTGCCCCCTCCCCACCCTGCTGATTTCCACACTCCACAGGTTTCTGGAGTGTTATCTGTGGTCTTTACATTGAGGTGATACTTCTCCACTCATCATATTTGAGATCCCATGGGTTCCCGTAACAAATCTAAGTGTGCCTGGATATTGGGGCCTGGCTGAGCTGGAGCGAAGACATTGGTCTAGACAGCACCTCCACCTTCTCCTTCCTCCTAGTTTCTCCTTGGAAGAAAGTACCCAAGAGAACATTGAAGGGGAAAGGGGAGACTGATGCCAGCTCCACCTAACGGGGCTCCTCACACACCCCAGGCCTAGGTTAGCCCAGCCGCCTTTCTCCTCCTGTGTTCTCGCGGTGTGAACAAGAGGCCACAGAGACTGCAGAAGGGGATGGAAGTCTCTTCTGCCAAATTAAACTGTGAAACTCATCTTTAAGAGAGGCAGTTCACTTGAGTAGAGCATGAGATTTTGTAGATTTGTCCAGAGGGATGTCCTGATAAATTCCAGAATTATTTGAACAGTGAATAAAAAAGTATTTGCAAAGTCCTCTTGGGGGAATGGTGAGAAAGGGGGAAAATTCAGCTTCCCCAAGTGGAGAATTCTTGATATTCTCACAAGTAATGGGGACAACCAAAGCAATAGGCTGAGCCCCCAGTCTTGGGGTTTGTTCATATGAAACTTAACCCCGCAAAGGATAGGCTAAGCCTACTTAAAATTAGGCCTAAGAGTCACCCCCAAGAGAATCTTTTTTGTTTCTCAGATGTGGCCTCTCTCAGCCAACACGACAAGCAAACTCACCACCCTCCCCCTCTCTACATAGGACATGATTCCCAGGGGTATGGACCTTCCTGGCAACATGGGACAGAAATCCTAGAATGAGCTGAGACTCAGCATCAAGGGATTGAGAAAACCTTCTCGACCAAAAGGGGGAAGAGCGAAATGAGACAAAATAAAGTGTCAATGGCTGAGAGATTCCAAACAGAGTAGAGAGCATTAAAGAGATATCACCTGTTTAGTTAAGGTGTAGTGGAGAGGCTGGAGGGAACTGCCTGAAAATGTAGAGCTGTGGTCCAGTAGCCATGTTTCTTGAAGATGAATGTGTAATGATATAGCTTTCACAATGTGACTGTGCAATTGTGAAAACCTTGTGTCTGATGCTCCTTTTATCTACCTTATCGACAAACGAGTAAAACATATGGATTAAAAATAAATAAATAATAGGGGGAACAAATGTTAAAATAAATTTAGTAAATTGAAATGCTAGTAATCAATGAAAGGGAGGGGTAAGGGGTATGGTATGTATGATTTTTTTTTGTTTTCTTTTTATTTCTTTTTCTGAATTGATGCAAATGTTCTAAGAAATGATCATGATGATGAATATACAACTATGTGATGATATTGTGAGTTATTGATTATATAACAAGAACGGAGTGATCATATGGTAAGAATGTTTGTGTTTGTATGTGGTTATGTATCATAACTAAATTAAAAGGAAAAAAAAAGAGAGTCAGTTCAGGCCCTGAACATATCTGGTGCCAGCATCAAATAAAACAGAATTCATCCTAAAGACAGAGCCAGGGATTATCTACCCTGCTTTGGCAGACCCTAATCTCTAAAGACTGAATTCAACTCCCAAAACACAAGACATTGTACTAGAATGATAGGAGATGCGGAGCTCAGCTACTGTGGTGCCTCATGCCCCTGCTACTGGTCCTGCGATGTTGAGAATGGGGCAAAAAGGGCTGCCTGGGGGGCAAGGAAGATGAGCTGGGTAGCAGTAGCAAGCCTCCCCTAGGTGGGGAGGCTGCAGAAGGAGGAGAAATAAGACACCATACTCACCACATGGTGTTTTTCCTCAATTTGCCCCCCAAGAGATATTAAGAAACTAAGGGGGACGCTACTGGACTCTAGGGCATAGAAGCCAGGGACCCTGCCAAGTATCCTATAATGCCCAGGACAACCATCCACAGCAAAGAATTATCTGATTCAAAATGTCAATAAGGCTGAAGTTTAGAAACCCTGTTCTATAACCAACCTGAAGAGAAGGCCAGTTTGTAGCTCTGCTTGCAAAATAAGTTTCCCTGTAGATTTGGTGCTCTTTCACCAACAATGCTCTCATTGTGTGCTTTAGGAAAGTTTGAGAGAGTTGGCCAAAGGCCCTGGGATCCCAAGGGAAAGAGAAGTAGATATAGACCCGAGCCTACCATGGGAAGCCTTGCCATAGGCTGAGCATGCCTGATGAGCACAGCACTGCTACGGCCTCTGAAACCAGGCAGGGCCTGTATCCATTGGCCGTGAGCCAGGCTGATCTAAGGCTAAAGGAATAACAGTCCCTGAAGGGTTGGGATGGAGAAATGGAGTCCCCATCTCTGTTAGCTGGTTTTATCACTGATTGACTGTGTGTAATCTGGGGCTAGATTTGCCATCGGTTAAGTAGGGATGACAGTCCTTTTTGTGAGGAATAAAAGGCTTTGAAGAGAGGGAAGTCCAGTCAAATGTATATTTGGTTTTTTGTTTCCTACTGATTTCAGTCCTTTCTGTCTTGCAATGATTTGCCCTCTAGAGAAGCGCTCTTTGTCCTATTTTAGCTGGTCCTTCCTCTCTAAATCTTTAGTAAAGCTTTATTCATTACATACAACATTTTAATAGTGGCAATGAAACTAAAACTGAAATGAAGACTCCCACAACCCTCAAGAATCATGCGTTTTTTGTCTGATTTGGGCCCTTCAGGGTTGTCCCAAGTTGAGCGAAAGAGCTAGGCCTTTACACACCCTTGAAGATTGGTCATTGTCTGCAGCCATCCCAGGAAGTTGGTATTAGGGTTCACTGCTCCCTTCTTCTAGGAAAGCTCAGGGCCTAAAACCTGGGACCTCATCTCTTACCCAAAGGGAGATGTCCATCTGGGCTTGCTGGAGTTAGGCTATCCCTCTTCCATCACTCACTGACTTTCCTGGTTGGAGTTGCCATACATACACCTAAAGTACATTCCCATAGGGACAGATCCTCTGGCAGAGAGGGGACCTAAGGTGAAGGTGTGATGGTGACCTAGAGTTAGAGAGGAGATAAGGCAAAGGTGAAAGAAAAAGCCTACTTCATCCAGTCTTTCTCTGCAGATACTGAGAAGATTTTCACCACCGGACAAAAGGAGCTATATCTGGAAGCCTGCAAATTGGTGGGTGTAGTGCCTGTCTCCTACTTCATCCGGAATATGGAGGAGTCCTATATGAACCTCAACCACCATGGGCTGGGACCCAAGGGCATCAAGGCAATTGCTATAGCCCTGGTGGTGAGCACTCCTGGGGATATCGGAGACCTAGTGGAGGTGGGGGGTGAACAGGATGGCAGCCTGAGATTCAGAGGGTCCTCCCTAGGGGAGCCTAAATAGCAACCTCTACACCCACCCTTCCTGCAGCTGTGCTTGACTGCCCTTCCTCAATAGGTAGGAGCTCCTCTTTAGCACCCGGGAAGGAGGCTGCTAGAGCCCTGGGCCCTGGAAGTCCATGCTCCTTCCTATTCAGGAAGCAAAGACATGGGCACATGGGCCTGGGAAAGGGGTTGGGCTGGGCTTGGGCCCAAGCGCTAATTCAGAGCATCGTACAAAATGCCAGGCTGGGTCTCAATTCCAAAGCTCGCCTTTGCTCTGAACAGGTATGCTACTAAGCTGCCCTTTTTGGCAATGTTGTGATTCTTGAGACCACACTATACAGTAGATGATGTTTTTCCCACAGGAGTAATGTTATCTCACACGTTGGTGGGACCTAACAAGGACTTGACCTTGACCTTGACCACATTATAACTGTATATAATTATAATTGAATGCGTGCAAAACTGACTCCCTTCACAGAAAAATGGAAAATTTAACAACTGTATGTCAGTACAACACTTGTCAGTCAAGTAAAGAGGTTTGACCTCGCTCATTTTTTGAGTAAAATGCTTAGCATGTGCCCATTCAGAAACTACATGAAATGTGAGACTGTGTTATTTTCAGGAGGGTGGAAGGGAAGGGAGGGAAGAGCAGAGAAGGAATAAAGCCATTTTGAAATTTATCAAGGGTTGAAATACTGATTAATGAAGCTTTAGAGTGTGCCATTACTCCATGATTGGTGTGGGGGGAAAAAGGAGAATAATGAGATCTCCTCAGGATTTGGACCACTTATTTCTTAATAGTTTTTGTTGGGGTAACTTTTTCTTTCCTGAATCTGTGTGTCATTCATTTGGCAATTAATTATTGTGATATCCTGGTGTGCTGGACTTTTATTTTCCTTTTGCATTAAGTTTTCATGTGTTTGTATTTCCCTGGCTTAGATTAAAAGCACTCTGTGAGTAAAAATCACATTTCATACTTCTTTGAATCTATCCCTTGTCCACTTAGTACCCTTCCCTCAAACATGGTGGAGAGTGGGTCCTTTGAGGGCAAGGATTGTCTCTGTGCATCATCATTTCCCCAGCAGTTGGCACAGAGGGTGACAAATAGAAATGAATGTGGATGGAAGTGATACCTGGCCTGTTTCAGGTACAACCTGCTGATCTTTTATAACTCAGCAAGTGGTAATCCAACCCAGGCTTCTGGACACTATAAATAAGTCCTAGACTTATAGGGCTGCAAAGACTTGGGAGGTCACTTGAGCCATATCTCTTGCCTTTGAGCATCCCAAAGAGCTGAGACTAGGAGAAGACATTCCACGAAGCCCCTGGGCAAACCATTCTACATTTTGATAGCTTGCAGATCACATTTCCTTTATCTTGAAGGGAGAAACAGGTACTGGAGCTCCTTGCCACACACACACACACCCGACACCTTCACTACTTGGTGGATTTGCAAATGCCCAAATCCAAAGAGCCATCTGTTTTCTGTACCTTTTTATTCTTGGAATGAGGAGGAGAATACAAATTCTGGTTAGAGTTATTCCCAGTTCCCCAGACGACAGAGCAAGCCATTTCCTCCTTTCTTGCCATCTTTGGAAAGGCAGACTAACTCGGATATAACTAAGATTTAAGCACAGTTTCTTCTAAACAACTTTTTGAGGCAACTTCCTGGTTAAAGAGCATAAGGTAAAACTTAAGCCTAAATTAGAATAAAGGGCTCCACAGGAAGCAAAGTAAATGCTTTAGAGGACCTCCTTGCAAAAATCTTTGTTTAAATGCACTTATTAAATATATCAAATTTTCCTTAATCTTGGAGTAACAGTCCTCTTTCTTTATAACTAAATGGTTGAAATTCATTTCCGCTTATCTTTGTACTTCTTACTTTTCAGGAATTTAGTTGTTTTACTGTCTGTCTTTCAAATTCCCCCAGGGCACCCCTTTTGGTAAAGGGGCTCAGAATAAGTATACTGTCCTACTAGGCCCAGTGGGGAGGAGCAACCTCTATCTACTGTCTTGTTCCTGTCTTCTCCTCCAGAATTCCTAGCCTGTATCTCTACACCCTCTGACATGACTGGGATATTCAAGAGAAGGGCAAGTTCTGGCAATGACAGGGAACCAGCCACATCACTAACCAATTCTATGTCTTTCTCTCCCTTCCCTTGTGGTGGTTGAAGTCCAACACAAGTATTGTGAGCCTGGAGCTGGAAGACAATTGCATCATGGAAGAGGGCATCTTGAGCCTGGTAGAGATGCTACGAGAGAACTACTACCTCCAGGAGATGGTACTGTGTCTTTCTCTACCTCCTCATACCACTACATCTGGGGTCTCATAACCCACTAGCCATGAGTCCAGAGGCCCTTACCCAAGCCCAGGCTAGCTTCCAGGCCATCTGCCATCAGTCCAAAGGCTCTTCCATCTAGAAGAGGAGCACCATGCATCAGAGTCTAGCCAGGATGGACTGTGTTCCCTATGGCCATGGGAAACTCTGAGAAACCATTTTTGTCTGAATCATATAAGACCCTAAATGGACAAGCTTACTTCTATATGGTTGCCTTAAAGTGAACTTTTCAAAGAAAATTAAGACATGAGAAGATTTCATAAAATACAATTTGCCTAAAGTACCAGGACTAAATTAGTGACATGGGGAGGCATTGAAAGCCAACTTCAGAGAAAACTGAGACCAGCCCATGTGTCTCACAGAGAAGTCATTAGAAGAGCCTGGTCTGGTTTCCTGCTTCCCTTCTCCCTGTTCTTTGAGCTACTTAGATTCTCCCAGCCCTTTCGCTCCAGTCCCTCTCCTCACTATACCCCTACCACCTTGCTGCAGACCTCAAGAAAACATCACTCTAACATCATTTGCTAATGAGGGTCCTTCTATGGGTTTTTGTATACTCATGTGTCTTCTTGCCTTTTAGAATATTTCTAGCAATCATCTTGGTTTGGAGGGAGCCAGAATCATCTCACAGTTTCTCCAAAGAAATACCTCTTCACTCTGGCACCTTCAGCTTTCAGGTGAGCCTATAGAATGGGGCCCCATAGAATGAGGAGGGTGAAGACATTCAAGAATCAAAAGGAGGGAAGAACAGAGAGAACCCAAGGTTTAACTGAACTAGACTAGGTCCTTCGAGTCTCAGATCCCAGAGCACCCTGCTGCACCCTGCTAAGCCTTTCACCTGCCCTTCTTCTAAACCTGCAGCTTTCCTCGACAAACATCCATAAGACTCACATTGCACTCTTCGTATATATATATATATATATATATATATATTTTATTGACAAATCTTCACACACATGCGGGCCATACATGGTGTACAAATAGTGGCCCACAAATCACCATATAGTTTTATGTTCATCACCATGATCATTTTCAGAACATTTGCATCACTCCAGAAAAAGAAATAAAGAGAAAAAAGAAAAAACATATACATCCCATACCACTTACCCGTCCCTCTCATTGACCACTAGTATTTCCATCTATCCAATTTATTTTACCCCTTATCCTCCTTATTATTTGTTTATTTTTGTCCATATTTTTTATTCATCTGTCCATACCCTAGATAAAAGGAGCATCAGACACAAGGTTTTCACAACCACACAGTCACATTGTAAAAGCTGTATCATTATACAGTCGTCTCCAGAAATCAAGGCTACTGGAACACAGCTCAACAGCTTCAGGTACTTCCCTCCAGCCACTTCAATACACCATAAACTAAAAAGAGATAACTGTATAATGAATAAGAATAACTTCCAGGATAACCTCTCAACTCTGTTTGAAATCTCTCAGCCACCAAAACTTTATTTTGCCTCATTTCTCTCTTCCCCTTTTGGTCAAGAAGGCTTTCTCAAGCTCATGATGCCAGGTCCTGGCTTATCCCAGGAGTTCTGTCCCATGTAGGAAGGAAAGCAGTGAGTTCACCTGCTGAGTTAGCTTAGAGAGGCAGGCCACATCTGAGCAACAAATGAGGTTCTCTGGGGGTGACTCTTAGGCCTAATTATAAGTAGGCATAATCTATCCTTTGTAGGAATAAGTTTCATAGGGCCAAACCTCAAGATCAAGGGCTTGGCCTATTGATTTGGTTGCCCCCACTGCTTGTAATATCAGGAATTCTCCAAATGGGGAGTCCCGAAGGGGACTTTGCAAATACTTCTTTATTCACTGCCCAAATTACTCTGGGATATATCAGGGCATCACACCAACCTGAACAAACCAAGAAGATCTCATGCCCTATTCAAGATTCCATGTAATTATGGTGTTCAATGAAACTGACCATACAAGTTAAATTAGGTAATGTGTTACTCAAAATATAAATTTATTGCATACATTTTTTCCCTCTTGCAGTACAACTTGAAATTCTCTACACCCAGATATTTGCATGGCTTAGTCTCTCATTTCACTCATGTCTCTGCTCAAATGTCATCTCCTTAGAGAGGAATTCCCTGACCACCCTATCAAAACAGCCTCTTTCCATCACAATCACTAACTATTATTTTTCCCTGCTTGGTTTTTCTTTAGAGCATTTATGACTATCTGACCTTCTAATATATGTCTGTTTTTTTATTAATTTATTATCTGCTTCTCCCACTAGAAAAAAAGTCACTTGAGAATTCTAGTAACCACTGACTCATCCTCCTCAGGCTTAGAGTTTGAATTTATACTATCTGCAGACTTCTGGAACCCCTAAGCTGAGAAATTGACATCACAAGTAGTCCCATGCTGGTAATACCCTGGAATGTGCAACACAAATAAATATACTCTTCGAAGGGATACCTCTCTACACCCAGATATTTGCATGGCTTAGTCTCTCACTTCACTCATGTCTCTGCTCAGATGTCATCTCCAGAATTCACACAAAGGTCCATTAAATGTGGGCCTTCAGTTCAAAATTGCAAACTACACAGGAGACCAAATACCATGAGTGTTGCCCAATTCAACAAATGGAAGGATTAGACCATCAAGAATTTCAGAAAACAGAATTATCAGACATAGACCATAAGTGAGTGACCACGTATTTTTATCATCCAAATTAAATAAGATCACTATTAATTAACTGGAACTGTCCAGGAAAACTGAGATATATTACACCCCACTGTAAAGTAGGTTTAATATGATTAGGAACATTTTTTAAATTTAAAAACATAGGAACAAGACATTACTTTTTAAAAGACCTCAAGAAACAAATAGAAGTTCTAGAAATGAAAAATATATAAACATTGAAATTAAAAACTCAATGGATATGTTCAACAGCAAATTAGACACAGCTGAATAAAAATTAGTAACTTGGAAAATAGGTAAAAGGATATTTTATCTAATTTTGCAGCATAGGAAAATAAAGATATACAGTATAAAAGGCAAGATAACAGACATGAAAAAAAAGATAATGAATAGACCCAAAGCATAACCAATAGGAGTTCAAGAAGGTAAAGAGAATGGGTGAGAAGCAATATTTGAACAAATAATAGCTGAGATGTTTCCTGAAGTATTCTCAGATACAAGAATACTATTAAGTTCTAAGCAAGCTAAACAAAGAACTCACACCTGAATATATTATAGTGAAAATATTTAAGACAAAGAGAAGAACTTAAAATTATCCAGAGACTCTATTTCTTCATTTTTTTAAACATGAATGTTATTACATTTCAGGTAATATTCTCCTATTCCCCTTTTTTTGAACTCTAAATATATCTTGGATGTCTTTCTGTGACAGAACAAATAGATTTATTTTGTTCTCCTGAACTGGGTATATTCCATGGTATGGATGCCACATAATTTACTTAACATTTCCCTGTGGGAGTAAGAGGAGGGACACATTTTGGGCATTTCCAATTTCTCAATCTTTCAAATAATGTTCCAAAGAACTTTCTTGTATGTGTATCTTTGGGACACATGTTCCAGTATTTCTAGATAAATACCCAGGAGCAGAATTAATAAATGTAAAGATACACTCATTTTTTGTGAAGTTCTAAATATTTTTCCAGATTTTCCTTTAAGAAAACTGTATTAGGTTAAGATTTCACCAATGGAATATTTGTTTCCCTAGACTGTACTCAAAAGTGTTATTAGCAAGTGTTTGTGACTCAGAATGGTTAAGTGTTTGGGTGTTGACATCACAATGCTTGAGCTCAAATCTTTGTTAAATAATACTGGGCATGTTATTTAAATCCTCTTTGCCCCATTTTTCTCATTTACATCCTAGGGATAATTACATTACCTGCCTCAGATGGTGATTGTGAGGATTAAGTGAGCTAAAATCTAAAACACCTAGAATAAAGCCTAGTATATAATAAGTAGTCAAAAAGTGTTCATTATTCTTATCTTTTTTATATTCCCATATTATATGTTGAGATACTGCATCTTTCAGATGTTTATTCCTTCTTCTATGAAACACAAATTGATATATGAGGTTGTTTGTATTGCTGAATAGTAAGAATTCTTTACATAATATAGTTAGTCACCTTTGAGTGCTAGAATATTATATATGCCTTTATTTGTGGTGCTTTCTTATACAGAAATTCGTATATTTATGATTATCAAGTTCATCAGTTTTTCCTTTTGAATTTAATTTTTGTAGTCTTGCTTAAAAAAATATTTCCCCTGTAACTCATGCCTTCAAGCAGAAGTGTGGGGATAAGACTTTGTGCCATTCATTTCCCAATAATCCCCAGTGCCCGGCAGGGCTGGGGCTAGCATAAAGAGAGAGAAGCACTGGCCTCAGTTATAAAATCTAAGAGTGCACCGAAAAACTCAGTTACCAAGATAAATGCTATCTTAGCACAATACTTTTTAATTCAAAATGAATGCAAAAAAAATCCACAATGAACAAAATAACAATAAACAGGAGCCAACAGGGATGAGATTAGGGTGCCGTGCCTAATCTTATGCCTAATCAGTTGTGCCAAGGTCAAGGTTAGGTGCTGCCTTTATTTAAAATCTTGTTCGTTGTAGATTTTCCGGGTATTAATTTTGACTTTTAAATGTATTGCTTCAAAATATTATCTATTACTGAGCTTTTTAGTACCCTCTTCAATTTTGCACCCATGGCAACTGCCTCCCTCGCCTCACCTAGTCCTGGCCCTGCTGTTTAGTCATTGTATGAGCATTTTTTAAATAACGTCACAGATTTTAGGCACTAGACTAGGAGTTTGTGTTGCCAATGAATACACAGGGTATGGTATACCCACTCCTGGGACTTCCTGGACAGTCATGGCAGAGAGAGAAGGAAAAGTTATAAGGAGATGGTAAATAGTGGTCTTTTTTCCTCCCGTTTTCTTTGGTATCTATGTGATATTTACCTTAAACACTTACCACCGTTATGCCAACATGGGATGTTCCCATGGGAAGAGATGGCAGGGCTGGGATGTGGTGGGGGGAAGGGAGCCATGGTCTAGAGTACAGAGCTGACCCCACCACCCTCACTACAGGAAATAACTTCAAGGAAGAATCTGCACAACTCCTCTGTCAAGCCCTGTCGGTGAGAAGCAAGGGGGGCTGCCAAGGCATGTGGGAATGTCCCTGGGAGATCCGGAGATCTGTGGGCACAGCAAAGTGGGACCACAGGCATAGTTTAGGGGAGCTGGGGGGGGGGGCGTGCTTTGATAGCACTAAATTCCCCCTGTTGTTGAAGAAAAAATAAGTAAGAAATTACCTCGAGTCTGAGACCCTTAGCCCAACTCATTTTTGATGTCCAGGATTCCCCATCACACCGTCCTGAGATGTGAGACATTTGTGGACAGATGGAAGACAAACAGACCCTCTCTTCCCGCTGTTTCTTTCTCCAGGCCAATTACCGAATTAAGAAGCTGGACCTCAGTCACAACCAGTTCTCTGACAAGGGGGGCGAGCAGCTGGGGCAGATGCTGGGTAAATCCCCCGCGCGGAGGGAAGGCGCCAGCAGGCGGGAGGGACTTGGGAGGGATCGCTTGCTGGGACTGTATTTTCTCTTCTTTTTTTAAATTATTGAATTGTCAGATTACAAAAGTAACATAAACAATGCCCTAACTACCTTTTAAGTGATGCAAGAAGTAAAACATTAAAATGATTAGAAGAACATATAGAGAAATAGCTTGACGGTCTCAGGAAGGCTAGGGATTATTAAATGTAGCACCATAAGCCTAAACTATGGCAAAAATAATTCATGTATTTGTCAGCAATAAATCTTGTGTCTGATGAAAGACACCATGAACAAAGTTAAAAGGCAGACAACAGGGAGAAGATATTTACAACATTCGTCTAATTTAAAATATTACTGTTCAGAATATTGATGAATGCTATCAATATTGATGATCGAGTAGACAATGATGAAAACCCTAATAGAATACTGCTCAAGGCATTTAGACAGCAAATGCCCAACTTCTTTCATAATTAGAGAAATGCAAAATATATTAAATTCCTCCTTATTATCCACCATCGTTGCAAAAATGTTAAAGTCAGAGAATATCAATAACTGTGGACACATGGAGAAATAAGAACACTCACAAGCTGCTAAGTGACGGTGCTCTGGAGAGCAGCTGGACAGTATTTAGTACAACTGAAGATGTGTATGTTCTATGGTGAGGCAATTTCCCTTTTCTTGTCTCAGAGTAACTCAATGTCTCAGAAGGTTCATTACAGCATTGTTATAAGAGGGAAAAAAAATAGAAACAGCCTAAATGTTCACCTCTGATAAATGAGTAGAAAAGGGGTAGAAACCATTAACTCAGGGGAGGGAAAGGGTAAGCTAGTTGAGATGGGGCAGTGAGACAAAGCCCCGAAGAGAAGGTGGCTTTTTGCTGAGACCTGAATAACAAAAAAGAATCAACCCTGCTAAATTCTAGAGGTGGGGCATTGTAGGCAGAAAGAACAGAGCTTGGCATTTTTGAGGAATGTAGGTGAACGGCATTGGGTTTTGTGGTTGTGGCACAGACAGAGTCTGGATTTTATATTAAGTGTGATGGAAATTCACTGCAGAGTTATAAGTAGGGGAGCGACATGGCGTGATTTATATTTTGTAGAAGGGCTCCTCTGTCTGCTATATCTTTGAATGTGTCAGAGGAAGACAAGTCTGGAAGAAAGGAGATTAGCTCAGAGAGTATTATAATAGTCTAGGTAAGATCTGATAATAGCTTAGACTAAGGTGAAACTAGTAGATAGACAAGATTGGATGAATTCAGAATCTGTTTTGGAGGTAAAACCAAAAGGACTTGCTGATACGAAGAATGAGAGAAAGGGGAAAATGTTGACTCACAGTTATTTTGTTTCACCTATTGATTGAATGGTGGCATCATTTTCTTGGGTAGAGAAATCTCAGAAAGAGATAGGTATAAAGGAGTTAGGAAACAAGATTTCCATTTTTGCCATGTAATGTTTGTGATGCCCATCTGACACTTGCGTGGAGATATCAGGCAGACAGTTTTCATGCGAGTTCAGACCTTAGTGAAGAAATCAGGACTAGAGATATAAATTTGGGCATCACTGGCATATAGAAATATTTAAAACCATGGGACCAGATGAGGTCATGTAGACGGGGCGGGGGGTGGGTGTATACAGATGGAATTGAGTAGGTGGCCATAGCACTGAACCATAGATCACTCCAAGACTTTTAGATTTTGTAGAGGAGGAAAAAAAGTATGCAAAGGAGGGGTCAAACCAATAGGAGGAAAACCAGAAAAGTGAGAAATCAAGGAGCCAAGTAAAGGGAGTATTTCAAGAGTGAGGAAATGGCCAGCTGTGTTAAGTGTTGCCTAGAGGGCAAAGGTGAGGAAGACAGGAAAGTGACCAGACCACAGAATTTGCCAATAAGAAGACCCTGATGACATTGGCAAGGGCTGTTTGAGTGAAGTGGGTGAGTGTGGAAACCCAGCTGGAGTGGGTTGACTTGAAAATGGGATGCAAAGTGGAAATAGCAATATAGGCAACTCTTTCCAGAAATTCTGCTGAGAAGCCTGGAACAGAAAGATGGGGTGATAGTGGAGGGGAGTTGAGGGTTCAGGTGGGGTTTTTAAGGATGAAATATACTGATAGGAAAATATATATATATCCAAGAAAATAAGAAACTGAAAATGCAGAAGAGGGAGGAGTTAATTACGGGAGCAAATTCCTTGAGAAGGCCAGAGGCTATGGTATCCAGAACAAAAATGGAGAGGGTGGCCTTGGAAAGCAGAGAGACAGACAGTTCATTCATTAGAATAAGGCCAAGAGTGGGTACAGGTGCAGGTAGGTTGGTATGTTCTGTGTTGGGATTTTGAGGGTCACTCATCTCATTGCTACTGTCTTGTCAGTGAAGTATGAAACATAGTCTTCAGCTGACAATGGGGTAGAGGATGATGGGTTGAGGTAAGAGGAAAAGATATGAAATAGCATTTAGGAAAGGAGAGTCAAACATAACAGAGAAGTTGTGGAGGAATTGTTGGCAGTTTAAGTCTCCAACTGGAAACTGAAGTCATCAATTTACAGTGACAGAGACCACATTCTATTTTAATTTGGTTATAATCATACTGTGTATGCAGCATTAAAACTATTATTATTTGAGCTAGCATTTAAGTGATTACTGCATGGCAGTCAATCATCACAAACAAACCCCCCTATACAGGTTAATATCTCCCTAATAGAGATAAGAATGCAGAAGTAAGGGATGATAAGCGACCCCACCTAAGGTTACCCAGCTCGTAAGTGGTGGGATCAGAATTAAAATTTAAATTTCGTGGCCATTTAAAAGATACTTGTGTGTAAGTTATAACTTAAGGTAGGTCATTGTCAGCTAAAAGGAAATAAGGGCAAGAAGAGAGAGAGGGGAGGACAGGAAGACAGAAGGAAGGGGTTGAAGAAGAGAAAGAGGGGTTGAGAGAAAGAAAGAGAGAGACAAGACAGGAGAAATTTTGTTCTCAAAATAATATGAGGCATTGTGCACTTTACCAAAAATACATCCTGGTGGTTGTACTTTATGCACTGTCCATTAGAAAATAATAAAATAAAAATAAAACATCTTCCTGGGTCTGAGACCTGAAGACAATTATAGCTCAAGGGTACCTTAACCTCCCCTTTCATTGATGTCCTCAGCATAACCACCCCCAACTATCCAAAAGACAATTTATTTTAAATATAGATGATATATTCTCAGTCCTAAGTAATATGTAAATAAAAACATCTTTAAGTTTAAAAATAAAGTGATTTCTGTGCAAAGCTTCAAGATAAGCTTGATGGCTCCCACTTCCAATTGATTGTGCCCCTAAGGCCTTCCCAGACAGAAATTCTGGAGCCACCTCTGCTCCTATAAGTCTTCATGCAAAGGACGGCGTGTGATGTAATGCACCATGCCCAGCACAGTGGGTCCAACCATGTTAGGTCTTACAAGGGTTTCCATGCTATCTCCAGCTATTTTCGTGGTTGTGTAATATTCCACCAGATGGATATTTATGACATACATTCCCCTGTGGGTCACAAGTGTTACTTTATAAGTGATGCCCTAGTGAACATCTACAAGCATGTAACTCTTCCTGTATTTGGTACTGTCTTCTTGGGTAGAGCCTCGGAGGTGATACTGCTGTGCAATGGGGTATACACATTTTAATGGGGGACTATCTCACCAGATGACATTTGCCAGATAGACTGTTCCAATTTACTTAGACACCTGCAATATATGAGTATGATTACTTTACTACATCTTTGCTAGCATGATGTTTAAATTAATTACTGAGAGAGGATTAGAGGATTACCTTTTTATTATACTTTATATGACCGTTGAGCAATCCTTATCTCCAATGTCATGGATTTCCATTAACTCTGAGTCTTGGTTCTTCGGGGTGTGGGGGATGCTAAGATAACTCCCTCCTCCCCCAGCCCTCAATGTAGGGCTCCAGGCACTGGACCTGAGCTGGAATCACTTCCACATACGGGGAGCTATAGCCCTGTGCAGTGGTCTCCGGGTAAGTCCTTCTCTGGGGGTGGGGGGCTGAGCCCGGGTGACGATGGCCGGGGCACCCAAGCCCCAGCATCTTGAACATCCTCCTCATGGTTGCCATTGAGAAGGGTTCCACTTGTTGGTCTCCCTCCTACAGTTCCTGGATCCACTTCATTATTAAGTATAAATCCTGCCTAGGTAAATTCGCCCTGCTGGGGGCTGGAGGGCATCTTCGGGGGCACGTTAAGAGGGTAATTTCATTAAGGGGTTGGGGATGACCAGCATGCAAAAGAAATCCCTTACTTGAGTCTCTGAGCCCATCTGGGTGGGACCTGGAAAGATCTGGCAGAGCCTTTGCCTCTCCTGGGCAGCTCTGAGGGCCCAGCCTAGATGCCAACAGGGGATAGCAATCGGGGCCAGTCTGCATGGACAAGCCATGTGCAACTGTGAAGCTAGTTCTGTTCTCCCTTCTCCCTGGAGGCTAATGTGACCCTGCAGACGCTGGATCTTTCCATGAATGGCTTTGGGAATGAAGGGGCTATGGCCCTAGGGGAGGTCCTCAGACTCAACAACTCCCTGACCTACCTAGATGTCAGCAGCAACGACATCAGCAATGAAGGAGCCGCCAGAATCAGCAGAGGGCTGGAATACAATGAACACCTCAGAGGCCTGAAGGTAAAGTCTTCACCTACCATGGGAACGAGCCATGCATGTGTGTGTGTGTGTGTGTGTGTGTGTGTTTTGTGGTGGGGGCAACAGGTGATGAGTCTGGATATTGCTGGAAAGAATTGTTGGGAACATCTACCTTATACTTTATGTGTTTATTCTTGACTCTCTCTTTGCTGTGAACTCAGTGTCACCCTCACCTCTCAGTCTCTCTCTGGGCACACTGCAGTCATTTCTAATCAGTTTCCCTTCCTCCTATGGGGGTCTCCACTGGGCTTTTCTCCACACTGAGCCACAGTGTGTTTTTTGAATGCAAACCTGACCTCGTAACATCACCCCATCTACTCTCTTCCAGCTTAAACCCTCCCCTCCCCAACATCTTCCTGTTGCTCAAATCCAGTTCTCTGGTCCCTGTGTGTCTCCCAGCCTCAGTTACCCAATGCTTTCCTTTTCTGTCCATACAAAACATCAGTGATCTCCTTTCATCTCCTTTCTTCCTGCAAAGGGTCTCTGTCACACTACTTTCTCAGCCTAGGGTACTTTCTCTCCCTGCTGCTCCCCTCCACTTGTTTTCATTACTACTCTGCTTCAGAGCACAACTCAAGCAGTGTTCCTTAGGGAATTGTCCTGGGATCCTCAGTCTGAGCTATCTGCTCTCAGAACTAAGTTCACTCCTCCATGCAGATTTTACTACGGTTTCTAATTACACCCTCATTCGAGTGGCCATTTGGTTAACGTCTGTTGTCCCACTGGTGTGAAAGCTTCATGACCACAAAGACTGTGGTTGGTTTTGACCATGTTTATACCCCTGGTGCCAGCACAGTGCTGGGCATATAGTAGATGCCCGATGAATATTTGTTGAATAAATGAATAAATACCCCGTTGCTTACAGATGCTAATGTAAAATAGCGTCTGGGCAACAGATGATGAAGAATGAGAATATTAATAGTTTCCCTTTCTGGGGCTCCTACCATGAGCCAGATGCCCTATTATGTGGTTTGCCTCATTATTCATCACCCAGCCCTACAGAGCAGGCTCTGTTAGTTCCACTTAGGTGAGAAAATGGAGGCTTTGCTGACTTTTATGACCAGGTGCAATCAATGCAATTTGGTTTCTTTGTTTTTCAGTCCATTGATTGTTGGGGATTTTTTTAGAAGTAAAAGAAAAAAGTTTAAAGGGTAACTCTTAGATTGGTCATAGCTTGAAGCCAAATCAACTTTTGCCACCAGAAGCGTCTTGCTCTTCACATCCAGTCTCAGCCTTCCTTTCCCTAATCTTGGAAGTTAAACGGATTCCCACTGGGAAGTGAGTCAAGGATGGGGCCCTAGATGCTAAGCCCCAGGACAGGACTCAAACCTGTCCTTTCTCCCCGGAGAACATTAGAGCCTGGGGAATGCCAGACAAGTACTAGGTATTTAATAAAGCCTCATGAAACTACCCAGCTGAAAGCTCCCAATGATAATAGCTAACATCCATTGGCTGCTTACTATGTACCAGGCACCTTGTTGAATGCTTGATTTATTTAATCCTCAGGGCAGCCTGTGTTCCTATGCATAGGCACAGAGTGCTCAGAGAATGGATGCAAAGCCACGTAACCAGTAGGCAGAGCGATTGGACCCCTTGGTCCCTGCAGTTAATCTCTTACATGTTTTAGCAGCTCCAAGCACCATTTAAATAACACCTGTTTCCTTCGCGGAGTCCACAGGGCCCTTAGTGAGCTGAAGACTCATCCTTTCTGCTCCTGCCTCACAAAACATTTCCTATTGCCCAAACACGTCACACTCTTTCATCCCTCTGCACCTTGGCCCTCACTCACCTTTGTCTCCTGGGGGTACATCTTATTCCCTCCTCTGGTCCTGTCCCCCCTTCTTCAGACCTAACTAATTAATCTCCATTAGTCCTGCAAGGCTTAGCTCAGGTGTCTCCTCCCCTGTACCAGACGCCCCTTTCCTTGCCCCTTGCAGTACTCTGTGTGACCTCTGCCGTTGCCATTGTCACACTTGTGACACCATTTGCTTGCTCGCCTATCTCTTCCAATAGAATGTAAGCTGCTTCAGGGCAGAGACCTTGTCATATCTGCCTGGGTGTCTCTCAGTGCTTAACCCGGTGGCTGGCACATGGCAGGCCCTCAATACAAGTCTGTTGGATGAATGGGTAGATGAGCGATGAGGTAGACAGGTAAGTGGACGGGTGGATAGATGGATGAGTGGATGGGTGGGCGGACAGAAGGATGTTCACAGAGACGGACGCTTACAGAGAAGTGTGGGAGAAGGCAGAGATTGTAATCTGGTGGGAAGAAATGGAATCCATGCCCGGAGCCGGTCTTTCCTGTCCCCATCTCAGCCCTCTCCTGTGTCACCTCTTTTCCCACAGCTTTTCCTGAACCCTCTGAGTATGGATGGGGCTACTTTACTTATCATGTCCATCAAGAGGAACCCCAAATCCAGGATGGAAGAGCTTGACATTTCTGTAAGTGATAAATGGTGGTTGCCTGCCCCAGGGCATGGCAGTCACCATGCCTGCTGTGATGGCCAGTGCCAGCAGCTGTGCCCCTCACAGACCCTTACACAAATGTTCCATGGAATCTCACTCCTCTCCAGGAGTCTTTTCAGCAGGGAGCCTATTCGGTCCACCACATCATAGCGTGAAACAGTTTACGGGAGTCCAGGACCTGATCACCTGAGGGTGACCCTCAGAGGAGAGACAAGGAAACACCAAAGAGGAAGGCAGGGGGACCCCCAAACAAAGGTTATTTACGATCAACTTTGCTGGTGGATGGCCCTTGATTTCAGAATGGTTCCAGAATCACAAGATTTTAGAATCTGGGTGTTAAAATATATACATTCTTGTATTTCCATTTCATGGCTTGGCATATTGTATTCAGAGTAGTATTTGAGGGTTAAAAAAAAAAAAATCTCTGGATGAAGAAGGAAAGCCCAAGGAGATGACTGTATCAGAGAAGTTAGGTCCTTTGCCCAAAACTGCACAGCAGGTAAGAAACACAGCAAAGCATAGACCCAGGGCTTTTCCCTTGTATTCTAGAGTTCTATAAATGTGCAGTGTTCAAGCCCTTCAACGTTTTTTAATTTTTTAATTTAATTTTATTTTTTGCATGGACAGGCACTGGGAATCGAACCCGGGTCTCCGGCATGGCAGGCGAGAATTCTGCCTGCTGAGCCACCGTGGCCCGCCCAAGCCTTTCTACATTTTTATTAATACTACACAAATATGATGTTTTGTTATGACTATTTTAGTGCCCTACAATTATATCAGTGATGATATCTGAATATTTAAACCCAGGTTCCTTAGAACTGAATGATAGGTAAAATTTGGATTTATATTTGCCACATTATGGAACATTACAAAAACATACTTGTTGTTCTTTTCACTTTACTCCCTTACTATTTCCTCCTTACCCCAGACTCCTCGTTTTTACAGGACTTTCTCCTCTGAAAACTTCTCTCCCGCCTTCCTACGGCTCTGACTTTGTATCCAGGATGCTGCCTTAGCCCCTGCCCAGCACTGCCGCTGAGTCTTAGCCACAGGTTCAAATGTGTACGGCATTTGCTTCTTTTCCCTGAAGTGGCGGCTGGGAGGCGTGGACCTGGGCACTGCTTTGGCGTGTTTGGGGGAACTTGAGCAGTGGTGCTGTGCGGCCACTAGATGGCAGATAAGCCCACGCGCTGTGATCACACTGCCACAGAACAAGCCTACCAGAATAAAAAGATTTCCATTCGCTCTTTCCCTCCCTTTGGTCAACAAAGCTGCCATAACTCTAAACGATGTTGAAAGTCCTCCATTGTGGATGCTTCTAGAACTTTCTCTAGACTATCTACAAAGGAGGTTAAGTCTTCAGCTCTCAAGCACGAGTTTAACTCTTGGAAAAGCCATTAGACACTCAGAACCACATTCGAAAAATGAAGCAGGTTGAGCAAGCTGTTTGAGGAAAGGTTTGGTTAAACATTCTTTCACAGAGCTTTTACTTTCTCCTATGGCTTATAAAGGGACACTGAGGCATTCACCTCCTTAAAGAGGCTTTCCCAATTCATCCTGGGCCACGCCGGGATTGTTGGAACAAGGGACCATCTTCCCAGTGTGTCTGCTCTGAAAATAACACTCATATAGATATGGTCATTTCGAGATACTCGTTTATACGCCAGTCTCGCCGCTCCATAGTTGAATCTCATCTGTCCCATGAGACACTTCTGCTTGCCCTCTGGGAGCAGGGCTGAGTTATTACAAGCCCTGTTCAAAATTATATAAGAAACTTATAAGTCAAAACACAAGCTCTAGGGCCACGGTGGCTCAGGAGGCAGAGATCTCGCCTGCCAAGCGGGGACCCAGTGCCTGCCCATGTAAAAAATAATAATAATAAATAAATACATGTTAAAAGACAAAACAAAACACAAGCTCTAAAAAGACCCCCAACTATCCCAGTCCAGGTGCAGCACGACAGAACAAACTGGAAAAAAGCAAAACATTTTGACTTTGGCTTAGGTGCAAGGGGCAAGGGCCAGAGTGGCGTCCTCTCAATCACAGTTCCCATCTCCCCCCATGACAGAACGTGCTGGTGTCTGAGCAATTCCTGAAAATGTTGGATGGAGTGTATGCAATTCACCCCCAGCTGGACGTGATATACAAGGCCGTGCAAGGCTCCTCTAGCAAGAAAACCATTATACTGTGGACAAACCCCTTGAAACTGATCCAGGTGAGCTGCTGCTTTCCTCTTGGAATCTCTGGGAGCCTTTTTTTTTCCTGTTTACATATTTATTCTTATACAAATAGTTTCCATTTCCCATCAGCAATGTATGAGGGCTCTCATTTCTCCTGGGAGACTTTGGCTTCAAATAAGCTACCCAGGGTTTCCCTACCTCCAAGGTGTCTGTACAATGAAAAAAAAAAAAATTTAGTCCCTTGACTAAATGCACTCATGTTTTGTCACTAGATTATTCCCTGAAGATACCAGATTTCTCAGCCATGCTTCCTCACTCCAGAGCGAGAGAAGAGCTGAGAATGAGCTGAAGGGGAAAGAGCTGGAATGGAATGGATTCTACCACCCGGGCTTCCCCATTTACTAATGTATCACCAGGTCAAGGCACTGAAGCTTTCTGTGCCTCAGTTTCTTCATCTGTAACATGGGAATAATAATAGTCCCCACCCCAATAGGGTTGCTGTAAGGATTAAATTAAATAAAACATGTGAAGTGCTTAGAACAATGCCTGGCATATAATACATACCCAATAAATGCTGGCTCTTTCTGACAGCTGGTGAACATGCCTAGAGACCACTGAGATACGAATGGCTATTTGGTGGCTTCAACTGGCAAGGGACACTTGAATCCTTTATTTCTAGTGGTAACCTGGACCTGGCCAGAGTCTTTTCTTAGATTGTCTCTGGAAATCACAGAGGCAGACATGACAGTGGAAATTTAAAAATCAGAGAACATTAGAGCTGAAAGGGATGATCGTGCCCACCCATTCCTGATTGCAGAGTCAGGCTTGCTGCTTTCCATCCCTGGCCTCGCGCCCACACGGTGAGGTGAGGAGCCGGACAAGGAGGATGCGTGCAAACGCAGGTGCTGCAGGGTCTGGGCCCCACCATGTGCTTCCTGCCTCTGGTTCGTTTGTGTCTCCGTTTCCAGGACTAAATAAAAGGGCTCTTGCATGAAAATAATTGTTGTGTGCAAAGTTCTAGCAGGCAAAGGGGTTTAAATATTTTTGCCATGACCTCAGATGGAGCTAAGGGGAAACTTGGTTCACTAAGGAAGAGGGATTCTCCAGTGAATAGGAATGGCTGGTCTGATGCAAAGCAGGGGACCGAACCCCTTGTTTTAAAACAGCATAGAAAGAAACCTCTGAATAGAGACCGGAGAAGGCCTGCAGTGCAAAACTTCCCTCCGTGAGCCAATTGTTACGGGCGAAGATGGGGCAGACACAGTAATTACCAAAAGAAAGTGTCTCACGATAAATGGCAAATAAGTGACAAAGACAGCAAAGATAATCAGAACCCAAATTAAACATTCACCATAGAACTAGGCAAAAAAAAAAAAAAAAAAAAAGATTTTCTGGCAGAGGTGGGGTTTGGGAGAGGCCTTGAAGAGTGGGAAAGTTTCAGGTGAGCAGTAAGGTGTGAGAAGGAGCAAAGGTGCAGAGGGAGATTGCAGGCAGTGTGTTTTGGAGCGGCTCCAGTAGAAGGCTGGCATTAAGAAGCCTGGAAGTCAAGACTGGAAAGGGAGGCTGGGAATGGACGTGGTGTTCTCAGATTTGGGGCTCAGAGTTCCCCTTTGACTCCATAGGGAATAGGGAGCCAGCAAGGGTTGTTGAGCAGAGGATGTGATATGAAACCAGCAGGACTGACGGATGATTTTCTGGCAATGAGACGTGCAAACTGATAAGCTGAGAGTGGGAAGACCAGTGAGGACACTGTCGTGATCACCCAGCTGTGGAATGATAACTTGGCTGAGAATGACAAAGGGAGTGGAGGGACAATGTAAGAGTTATCATTATGGAGACATCTCCAGGACTCAGTGGATGGTGGGGTTCATGGTGTGTGTGTGTGTTTTTGGGAGAAGGGGGGTCTGTGATGATAGGAGAAAGTCAAAAGTAACCCCAAAATTTCAAACCCAAAGAACTGCAAGTAAGATGGTAACATTGCCAATGACAGGGGAATGCAGATGGGGAAAGTAGCTGTAATCTGGCCTTGTCAACCTGTCCATCCTCAGCCCACCCCACTCTGTCTCCTCGTTCTGTGCACTTCAGCCCCGCTGGCGTTCTCCCCATTCCTCTTTGTATCATGTTCTCTCTGAACTGCTGGCCTGTGCATGTACAGTTTCCTCCGCCTAAAACACTCTTCTCCCAGTACCCAAGGTGCGTCTCACTCATTCTTACTCATTCTCCAGATCTCTACTCAAGTGTCACCTCCTGGTGGAACCCTTCTCTGATTCCCTAGTGAACTGCCCTTGCCTTATGCTCCCATAGCCCCCTGCTTTCTGCTTTCATCACAACTCAAGGGCAGGGACCATGATGGATATTATCAGCAGCACCTACCAAAGTGCCGAGCATATGACAAGCCCCTCCACTGATCAAAGTTCTTAGTTGCTAATCACAAAATTCACTCTAGGTAGGTCAAGCACAAAGGAATTTACTATGGGAGATAGGCTAAGAAACACTGGGAAGACTAAAGAACCAAACTCTTGGCTTAGATTCCCCAAAAACCCAAAATAGGTGACCAGAAAGATGCTACTTCTGCCGTGATCAAGAAGCTGCTCAATCAGGAATCAACCACTGAGTGAGGAAGCCACCACCACAACTTCCTACAGCCTGCTGCTCTCCAAATCAGACTTCTCACGCACATCTCACACCTACGTCTTACACAACTGCTTGGCAAAACCCTTCCTATTCCGACCCCTAGCAGCAGTTTGGGAAATGTTTATTTTTAGCTTTCCAGCTTCCGTATTACAGAGAGGCATGCTATGAAGGAGCTGGAGTGGTGCTGAGAGAGCTCCCAGAGCATCTGCCACAGAACGCGGTATCAGGTTGCAGAATTGAGCTGAATGAGATAGACTTTGGATATATTGGAAGGAGGTGCCAGGGGGATGTCAGAACGGATGTGTCCAATGGCTGTTGAGGGCACAGAAATTGAAATGCAGCTGCCTATGCTGGCGGAATACAATATACCAGAAATGGATTGACTTTTACAAAAGAGGATTTCTGAGGTTAAAAATTTACAGTTTTAAGGCTGTTAAATTAAGACACCAACAAGAGGATACTTTCTTGGAGGAAAGGCAGCATCCGGGTTCCTCTGTCACATGGGAAGGTACATGGTGATGTCTTCTGGCCCTTTGTTCGTGGGTTTCATTGCTTTCAGCTCCTGATTCCAGTGGCTTTCACTCTAAACGTATGTAGGCTCTCAGCTTCTCCAGGGAAAACTCCGGATTTCATCTCTTAGCTTAGCATCCCCAAATGTCTGTGCCTTGGCTTAATTTCTCTGCTCTCCCTATCAGTTCTGAGCACTCTTTCTCCCCATGAGCTCTTTTAAGGACTCCAGTAAACTAATTAAGACCTACCTTGAATGGGCGTGGTCACAACTTGATGGAAACTATCAAATCGAAAGATCCCACCCTAAATAATATGTCTGCCCCCACAAGATTGGATTAGGATTAAAAGAACGTGGCTTTTCTGGGGTGCATAACAGTTTCAAACTGGCACCCCAGGAGGGTGAGAGTGCGCTCCTGAAGGTGCAGTGTGGGGAAAGAGAGACGGCCACCCAAGAGCTGAGCCCTGGAGTCATCTACAGAAATGTCTGTTAGGAAAGCAGGGCCTTACCTGGGGGCTTTTGAGAGTGGGTACAAAGAGAAACAGAAAGGATACTAGAGAAGGACCCCAAGAGAATATTTTTATGACATTAAAAAGGGGTTCACAATGTACTAGGACAGTGTAAAGAGCATTTTATAAGACAGTATATACAGGCCCCCACCCCAATTAGGAAGGTGAAATGAGACACTTCAGGGCTTGGTTCCCTCCTATAAAATCTTTGAACAACCAGCAAGAACTGGCAAAAACTTCTTTGTCAAAACTCCAGAAAGTAGTTAAAGGATTGCAATAACAGGGCATGCTGTGAATCAAGAAAAAGGCTACTTAAAACCATAGGATCTCATGAGGACCTGGCTGCCTCAGCTCCACCCTCACTGGATCAGCAGGGAGCCAGTGTAGGTCCCTGGTCCCAGTTCTGGAGGGAGCAGAGTTACCCTTTGCACACGCTGGAAGCACGTGTCTGGCCCACTCTGTCTGGCAGTAGAATGAGGGACTCACCATCCCAGAGCTTGCCCTGCATGTAGAAGCAGTTCATGGTTCTATAGAAGGTGCTGTGTAGGGGAAGAGAGCAGGGCCCCAAGGGCTGAGCCCTGGGGGTCATCTACTAGGACTATCTATCAGGACAGTATCTATTAATCTATATATCAGGGCCTGAGGAAACTGTTTCCTAAAGAAGAGGGATATTTATGTCACTGTAAAGAGGGGATTCCTAGAGCCACATGCTCACACCCAAGACAAGACGCATGTACAGAAGAGATGAGGGGGGAGAGAGGGAGCTCATGCTTTGCCTGGAGCTATTCTCCAAATTCATTGTATGGCCTAGCTCTAAAGGGGAGTTCTCCTTTTTTTCAGTTATTTTTTGTTGGCTCCTGGCATTCAAGGAGATCTCTGTCATAACACTAGCTGGATGCTAGCTTAAGGAACAGATGCTTCAGAGTATCCAACATTAACATATTAAAATATCAAAATGTCCAGGTTTCAACAAAAAGATTACAAAACATACAAAGAAACAGGAAGCAATGGACTCCGGCAAAGGAAAAGATGAAAGCATTAGAAACCATCATTGAGAAGGGTCAGACCTAGGACATACCAGAGAAAGACTTTTTAAGAACAGCCTTAATTATATTTAAAGATCTAAAGAAAACATGGACATCTATGGACATTTGATCTTTGATAAGGCAGTCAAGCCAACTCACCTGGGACAGAACAATCTCTTCAATAAATGGTGCCTAGAGAACTGGATATCCATATGCAAAAGAATGAAAGAAGACCCATCTCTCACACCCTATACAAAAGTTAACTCAAAATGGATCAAAGATCTAAACATTAGGTCTAAGACCATAAAACAGTTAGAGGAAAATGTTGGGAGATATCTTATGGATCTTACAACTGGAGGTGGTTTTATGGACCTTAAACCTAAAGCAAGAACACTGAAGAAGGAAATAAATAAATGGGAGCTCCTCAAAATTAAACACTTTTGTGCATCAGAGAACTTCATCAAGAAAGTAGAAAGACAGCCTACACAATGGGAGACAATATTTGGAAACGACATATCAGATAAAGGTCTAGTATCCAGAATTTATAAAGAGATTATTCAACTCAACAACAAAAAGACAGCCAACCCAATTACAAAATGGGAAAAAGACTTAAACAGACACCTACCAGAAGAAGAAATAAGGATGGCCAAGAGGCACATGAAGAGATGCTCAATGTCCCTGGCCATTAGAGAAATGCAAATCAAAACCACAATGAGATATCATCTCACACCCACCAGAATGGCCATTATCAACAAAACAGAAAATGACAAGTGCTGGAGAGGATGCGGAGAAAGAGGCACACTTATCCACTGTTGGTGGGAATGTCAAAGGGTGCAACCACTGTGGAAGACAGTTTGGCGGTTCCTCAAAAAGCTGACTATAGAATTGCCATACGACCCAGCAATACCATTGCTAGGTATCTACTCAAAGGACTTAAGGGCAAAGACACAAACGGACATTTGCACACCAATGTTTATAGCAGCGTTATTTACAATTGCAAAGAGATGGAAACAGCCAAAATCTCCATCAACAGAAGAGTGGCTAAACAAACTGTGGTATATACATACGATGGAATATTATGCAGCTTTAAGACAAGATAAACTTATGAACCATGTAATAACATGGATGGACCTAGAGAATATTATGCTGAGTGAATCCAGCCAAAAACTAAAGGACAAATACTGTATGGTCCCACTGATGTGAACGGACATTCGAGAATAAACTTGAAATATGTCATTGGTAACAGAGTTCAGCAGGAGTTAGAAACAGGGTAAGACAATGGGTAATTGAAGCTGAAGGGATACAGACTGTGCAACAGGACTAGATACAAAAACTCAAAAATGGACAGCACAATAATACCTAATTGTAAAGTAATCATGTTAAAATACTGAATGAAGCTGCATCTGAGCTATAGGTTTTTTTTTGTTTTCGTTTGCTTGTTGGTTTGTTTGTTGTTGTTGTTTTTTACTATTACTACTACTTTTATTTCTTTTCTTTATATTAACATTTTATATCTTTTTCTGTTGTGTTGCTAGTTCCTCTAAACCGATGCAAATGTACTAAGAAACAATGATCATGCATCTATGTGATGATGTTAAGAATTACTGAGTGCATATGTAGAATGGTATGATTTCTAAATGTTGTGTTAATTTCTTTTTTTTTTCTTTCCGTTAATAAAAAAAGAAAAAAAAAAAAGAAAACATGGACATAGAACTGAAAGCAATGAGGAAAATAATAGATGAACACAAAGAGAGTATCAATAGAGAAATAGAAATTATGAGAAGTAACTAAGCAGAGCTGAAGGCTACAGTTACAGAAATTTAAAATTCCCTACAGGGGACACTCAAATCAATAGGCCAAACCCTTGACCTTGAGGCTCTTATGAAGCTTATGTATGTAGCGGAGAAGCTTAGCCTATCTATAGATAATCCTAAGAGTTATTTCCGGAGGACCTCTTTTGTTGCTTAGATGTGGCCTCTCTTTCTATAAGCCCAACTCTGCACATGAAATCATTGCCCTCCCCCCTACATGGGATATATCATCCAGGGATGAAAGTCTCCCTGGTGGCATAGGAGATGACTCCCAAGGATGAGTCTGGCCCTGGCACTGTGGGATCAACAATTCCATCCTGACCAAAAATGGGGAAGGAAGTGTGAATAAGGTATCAGTGGCTGAGAGAGTTCAAATAAAGTCGAGAGGCTACTCTGGAGGTCACTCTTACACAAGCTTCAGTTAGACATTGCTACCTATCATAACTTGCCAAATCCCAACCAAAAGACATTCCAGCCAATCCTAAAGAACACCTAGGGTGATATATAAGATTCTACAAAAGTTCCATACACTAGGGTACTTTCCAGAAACTTACAACCTCCAGATGGGTCCCTGGACCAGATAAGTCCTGGAACCTAGAGGTGTCATCCTTTCCAGAACATCAGCTAGTTCCATCTCCTTATTCCTTATTATTGACGGCCTTTCCCACATGAAAAACTTAGAATGGGCATAGCCCAAATACCCCTAAAGATTTGAAGAAAGATCAAAGATGATGGTGGAGTTATACAGAGAAGGAAGGGTTTAACAAATGAGTATAATTGCTAATTCATTATGTTGATATTTCTTTTAGTCTCCAGTATCTTAAAGCAGCTAGAAATAAAAAACCTAAAATTGTGGAATTGTAACCCATACCAAACTCTGAAATCTGTTCTACAACTAATTGTTGTGCTGTGCTTTGAAATTTATTGCTTTTTTTGTATATATGTTATTTTTCACCAAAAAAAGGAAAAAAGTTGACTGTGATGATAAAAAATATATTTATTCCTTCTAGCCTCCAATGTTCTGGAGCAGCTAGAAGGAAAAATCTGAGATGATGATATGGTAGCCCATGACAAACTCTGGGATCTTTCCTGTAACTACTGGTTGAGGAGTGTTTTGAAAGCTATTGCTTTTTTCTTTCCTTGCTTTGTATATATGTTATAGTATGCAATTAAAAAGTTTTTAAAAATTCCAAAGAGGGATTCAACAACAGGTTGGAACTGGCCAAAAAAGGAATTCATGAACTTGAAGATAAGACAATTGAAGTCATCTAATCTGAAGACCAGAAAGAAGAAAGAAGAAAGAAAAATGAACTGAGCCTGAACAACCTGTACACCATTGAGCGTACCGATATATACATCGAGGGAGTCCAGAAGAATAAAGAGAAAAGGAAGAAGAGAGAATATCGAGAGAAATAATGGCTGACAAGTTCCCAGACTCAACAATAAGATGAGTTGATGTTCAAGATGTTCAATGAACTCCAAATAGGCTAAGCCCAAATAAATCCACCCTGCAGAATATGGTAATCAAACTTTCAAATACCAAAGATAAAGAGAAAATTATGAAAACCTCAAGAGAGAAGCAATGTGTCATGAACAAGTGATCCTCAATAAAAATTATATGCTGATTTCTCATCAGAAACCATGGAGGCAAGAAGGCAATGGGATGACATATTTAAAGTGCTGAAAGCAAAAAGAAAAAGCCTACTAAGAATTTTATATCCAACAAAACTGTCTTTCAAAAATGAGGGAAAGATCAAGACACTCCCAGATAAAGAAAAGCTGATGGAGTTCATCAACATCAGACTGGCCATACAAAAATGCTAAATAGAATTCTACAAGTTGAAAGGAAAGGACAATAGAAAACAGATCAAAGCCACATGAAGCAATAAAGATCTCTGATGAGGGTAACAACATGGGTAAATAGAAATGCTAATAGTATTGCATTTTTGGTCCACCTTTTACTTCCTACAGGGTCTAAAAGGCAAATGCATAAAATGTAATGCTAAATCAGTGGTATTGGACTCATAATGTATAAACATATAAGTTTGGACAAGAACTATACAGGTGGCAGGACAGAGGGGTACAGGAACAGAGTTTGTGTATGCTATTGAAGTTAATTAGATTGTTAAATTTAGGATGTTAATTTTAAGCCTCTTGATAATTACAAAGAAAATATCAAAGAATATGTAAGCTCATGGAGACAGAAATTAGAGTACAGATTGCCAGGGACAGTGGGAAAAAGGAATTAATACCTAATAGGTATAGGTTTTCTGACAGGGAGATGAGAAATGTTTAATAATGGAAGGTGGTGAGGATACCACAATATTGTGACTGATTAGTCCATTCAGTGCTGTGCTTGGGAGTGCTTGAGATAGAAAAGTTTCTGTTATAGTTATTCCCATGATAAAAAGAGAGAGAGCGAGAGAGAGAGAGAAACTAAAGAGACAATGGCAATTAAAACCAATATGTGATCCTGATGAGCTCTAAAAGGGGGGAGAAAAGGCTCAAAGCAACATTACTGGGACATGTGAAAAAAAAATAGAATATAAACTGTAAGCTTTATATCCATGTTAAATTTCTAGAATATGGAAACTGCACTTAAGGTGTTTACATAAGTGACTATCCTTGTTTTTAGGAAATACACACAGCAGCAATAAGAATTCAAGGAGCATGATGTATGCAATCTACACTCAAGTGTTCAGAAAATGGACTGATAGATAAAAAGACAGATATATATGTAGATGGACAGTGGAAGGGTTGAGAGAAAGAATGAAACAGCAACTGTGGCCGAATGTTAAAACTGGTGGATCTGGGTATCTGGGAGTTGAGTGTTCTTGGGGTGCCCTGAATAGGATTGTATTCGTTTTGTAACTGTCCTGTGAGCTTGAAAGTATTTCAAAATAAAAACTTAAAAAATTATAAGTGTTGAATCATTATGCTGATATTTCTTTTAGCCTCCAGTATCTTAGAGCAGTTAGAAATAAAAAGCTAAAATTGTGAAATTATAACCCTTACCAAACTCTGAAATCTGTTCTTTAAGTAACTGTTGCAATGTATCTTGAAATTCATTGCTTTTATGTGTATATGTTATTTAAAGAGAAAGAGGAATATAACAGAGAAGACAGGAATTAATAAATGAGTATGACTGCTGAATCATTATACTGATATTTCTGTTGGTCTCCAGTGTCTTAAGAGCAGCTAGAAGAAAAAATGAAAAATTGTGGAACTGTAACCCGTATCAGACTTTAAAATCTATTCTATAACTACTTGTTAAAATGTACTTGGAAACTTTTTGCTTATTTGTATACATGTTATATTTCACAATTTAAAAAAAAGTTTAAAAAGTAAAAAAAAAAAAAAACTTAAAAAATATATATAGGCAGTAGAAAGAAGATAGATGTTAGATATGTGGATAATAAGAGAGAGAGAGAGCTAGAAGAATAGATAGTAGAACACACACCAAGATGGTACCTTTGGACTGTAGGATTGGATTTTTGTGTTATTTTTTCATTTTCTTTCCATGAATCTAAAGTTGTCCTTCATTTTGAAATGAAACTTTTATTTTCAAGTATTTTAACAAAGTACATTTCCATGTGAGCATTTACGTGAGAACTGTAAGAAGTCTACGAATTCCTGGAATCTGTACAACCCCTCACAAGGTTTGGTACATGGCTTTGGTTTGATCACTTGATCTCCGAGCTGACAGCAGCCCACCCACCACCCGTAGTGTATCTCCTGCACTAATCTTAGCTGAGATTATTTCAAAATGAAATTTTCTGTGCAGGTGTGATCAACAACCCTTATTTCCTTGATGCTGCAGGAGCTTAATAGCACTGTCTGTGATCTTCCACCTTTACAACAGCTTGGAGATCTATTCACTGAGAAGTGGGGGGTTCTTGAAACTGGGCATACACACGAGAATCATCCTGTCGTACAACTTTGTCTCAGCCTGTGCAGTCTCTTGATCTATTTTTTTTAACTTTTTTTTATTGCAATATATATATACAAAGCAAAGAAATAAAAAAGCAATAGTTTTCAAAGCACTCTTCAAAAAGTGGTTACAGGATAGATCCCAGAGGTTGTCATGGGCTACCATACGATCCTCTCAGATTTTTCCTTCTAGCTGCTCCAGAATATAGGAAGCTAGTGAGCTTAAATACTTTTTTTTATCATCACAATCAACTTTTTTTCCTTATTTTTTTTGTGAATAATGACATATATACAAAAAAGCTATAAATTTCCAAGCACAGCACCACAATTAGTTGTAGAGCATATTTCAGACTTTGACATGGGTTACAATTTCACAATTTTAGGTTTTTACTTCTAGCTGCTCTAAAGTACTGGAGACTAAACGAGATATCAATTTAATGATTCAGCATTCATATTCATTTATTAAGTCCTATCTTCTCTGTATAATTCCACCATCACCTTTGATCTTTCCATACCAGGTCTCTTGATCTTAAACCACTGTTAACCTATAGGACACCCAAGCCCCTTACATTTGTGTTCTTACAAGTCCCCTCTCTAGGTCTGGGAGCTTGGGCTGCCTTTGGTGGGAGTTGGGGCTGTGGTTTCTTTGTTTGTTTTACTTCATTTGCATGGGCAGGCACCGGGAATCAAACCCCGGTCTCTGGCATGGCAGGCGAGAAGTCTGCCTGCTGAGCCACTGTGGCCCCTCCCCCGTTTTTTGTTTTTTTTTTTTTTTTCTGAAGGGGGCTGTTGTTAAAGGTGTTAGAAGGACAAATATTTACTTTCTGGTGTCTCCTGCTTCTCTCAGAGCTATACAGACCAGCAGAAAATCACTGTCTTGGACTTCTTCCAGAGCTTGAACCCTAATGGGACGATGAAGATGCCTGTGGGCGAGTTCCGGAAAGCTATGATACAGGTAGGCTGATCCCCGGTGGCTGCAGCATTGTGATGTGTGAGTGTGCAAGAGACAGGCAGAGAGACTGAGTCAGAGAGAGCACTTCACTGGGCCTCCTGGGATTGTCTGTGAGAAGCTCACCTCATTTGTCTAGACTAGGAGGAAAATCTGATACCTCCCTCAACACGCCACTGTGTCAAAGGGCTTGAGGCTTCAGATAACACAAGATGCCACCTGAAGACACATGTTCTTCATCTTGTAGGTCTCTCTCCCCATTGCGTTTAGCTACTGAAAAGATAATAACAGGAGCAAGAGAAGAGACCATATCCCAAAGCCCCAATATTCCCATCTTGGGCCCCATTGTCATGCCTGAAATTCTTCATTCTTCACCCCAGATGGTGATGATCCTTAAGATCCCCATGAAATGCAAGTTTGAAGGCCACCTGAGCAGTCCTGGTGGGGAACTGGGCCCTTGAGAATAGGACTCTGGGGTGTAAGATTCTGACAGGTGGCCCAGGCACGGGTGGATAAGACATTCAGTGACCAGGTCTGCAGTGAAGAGGCTGGCTGGGACTAGGGAGCAGGAAAGTTCAAATGACCTTCACCATGTTGCCATTCCAGTGACCACCCACTGCATGTGACCTTTCATGTCCTTCATCCTTATTGCTCCCTGGAGAAGGGAGACCTCCAAGAGTCTGGGCAGTGACCCATGGGCAGGGGGTTTCTTCCTCCACGTCATGGGCCCATTCTCCTCTGAGCCCTCTTGCTAGTCATGATCCCAGGAGAAGTGGAACCATGGCGGGGGGTAGGGGGAGAAGGTGGGCAGAGATAAGATGAACAGGGGGTTCAGTAACTTCACATGTTCCATCCACCTCCTCAGCAAAACAAAGTACCTATAAACCGACACCAAATCAGGGAGCTGATAAAGAAGATGGATGAGAAGACAGGCATGGTGAACTTCAGGTCAGCCCAGGCCCAATGGCCATTCCCCTTCCAGCTCCTGCCTCCTACAGCCTCCCATCTCTCTACTAGAGGCCCTGAGCTCCTGGGGCTGCTCTGTCTGCCTTCCATTAGTTAGAGGCTCACCTACCGTGAAGCAACTGGCTGTCTTTCCTTGTTTCCAAGGCCGATCCCACTGTTTACCCTCATTCTCACCTTCAGTTCCCTCCTTTAGCAGTGCTTACTGAGCCCCCAGCATGTACTGGCTGCTGGGACATATGTAAAAGGAGCTGTAGCCCCAGGACTCCCAGCCTAATAGGAGGTCAGACAAGGAAACAATGTTGCGGTGAGAAGGGTAATGAAGTTATGGGCTGGGCACCACGGTGGCCCAAACGGGAGGCATCCCTTATAATGGAAGTGGTGCTGTTTCAGCTGAGTCTGGCAAAGCAGACAGACACAGACAAGGGGGGTAATTGTCTCGGCAGAGGGAAGGCAAGTACCAAGTACCAAAGTGTGAGGCAGCATGGGGCCATTAGGAGCTGTAGATCATTCAATTCTGCTGTATCTCAGGGAATGGGGCAACTTGTGACTTAGGCCCGATCTTAAAGAGATCGGAAAAAGCCACCAATACCCACCAAGCCCTTACCATGTGCCAAGTACTTTGCTCCTCAGCAAACAGGCCGGGGGTCTGAATCTCCCAATGCCCAATGACAGGACTACCGTCACCCCCATTTTGTAAATGGTGAAACCAAGCTTTAGAGAAGCAAAGATCTCATAGCTGCACAGGGGTGGCACTGACCTTTGAACCCAGGTCCACATGGCCCCAGAACCCACTCTCTCAACCACCGTGCTTGACCTTCTGGCCCATAGCCAGGACACTGCTGCCTCCCATCCAAGCATGGTTGTGCAGTCTGAGGATCCCATCAGGTCCCAGTGCAAAGAGGTCCCCCATGTGTTCCTTCTTCCAATACCTCTTTCCTTTGCCCATCTCAGTGTCTGGAAGAGCAGGCTGGCACAGCTCCAAACCTTCTTCTGTTGCTTATTAAGGGTGGAGGTTGGAGTGCCATCCTCCCTTTGCGCCTCATCTGCCTCTGTCTGTCTGCCCCGTGACCCCCGCCTGTCCTCCCTAAAGTGACATCTCTTGTTCCTTGGAAAAATGGAGAGAAGGACCCAAGGCGGAGGTTGCAAGGCTAGGTTCCAAAGCCAGCTCCTGTTGGAGGCACACAAACTCCCGATTTGCCCATTGTGGCATTGAGAGGCAGAACGGTCACCCCTTGGACCACACACTGCTGCTTTCTTAGTTGTAATGGAAGAGTGGGGTTATCACTTTTATTATTACACGAATATTTTTTATTTTAATTTTTTTTACAAATAGTAGCAACTTGTAAAATTTCTAAATCCACAGAAGTATAGCAAGGAGAAAATGAAGATTCTCTTTTATCTCCCTAAGAGCTCACATAGGCAGTGTCAGTGCCACATGGCAGGACCTTTTCTCATGTACTTGAAACAAAATGTGTGTGTCTGATATATTGGTTAAACACATGGGCTCTGAAGCCAGACCACCTAAGTTCCCCAACCTTCCTCCTCTACTGTGGAACCTTGAGCAAGTTACCCAATCTCCCTCTGCCTCGGTTTCTGCATCTGTATAATGGAGCAATAATAGTACACAAGTTAGAAAAGGTTCGAGGATCAAATGCCTCTAAAGTCTTTAGTATACTACTGGGCATGTGGTAAACTCACAATACATAGCTTTTTTTTACATAGTATTATTATACACACACCTGTAGAGTTTCTCATTTATCCTAAATGGAATCATACTACCACATGCCTTGTAGCTTCCTTTCCCTTAGCAGACTGTCTCGGTGATCTTTCCATGTAGGTACAACTCAGCCTTTTAAGTGCCACCTAGTTTTCCACAGTACAGCAGTCTTGCAATCTAATCTCATGTACATGGACATTCATGTTATTTCCAATTTTTTACAATTACAGATGACGCTGTCACGAATACCCTGGTACATATAAGCATTTGCAAACATGCAGGTGGTTCTCTAAGATAGACTCAGAGGAATAGACTGGCACGATTGCTGGGTCAAAAGGATGGCCCATTTTAAAATGTGAAGCTACTGCCAAATTGCCCTCCATAATCAGTTTTCACTCTTGTCAGCAATGTAAACCAGAGTTCCACCCCTCCCTGGGCCGACACGGGGCCTTACCCATGTTCAAGTTTCTGCCAGGCTGATAGCTGGGTATACAAACGGTCTCGCTTGACTTCAAACGTGTCGTACTATTCTCAGCAATCGACCACGAGGCTTGGTGCTCAGCGTTATTCCCTTACCTCCTCAAAACAGTTACTTGAAATCGCCGACATCATAGCAACAGGTCTGGTCTGGAAAGAAGTCTCAGCAAGAGAAAAGTCCTGACAAGTGGCAAATCAGATGGTGGCAGGGAGAAGGCTAAGAAGTGGCGGAAACATCGGTGGACCTATGCCAAGGCTGGAGCTGTGAGCAAGCAAATAAAGCATGCTTCAGCCCTCGGAGCCTCTGGGCTGCTGGTGGTGTGCCCTGCACCAGGGGAGCAGCCCCTGATTTCAGTGGGATGCATCCCTAACAGCCTCGTTAAGTGCCTCAAACACAAATTGGGAATGCAGTGTGGTTGCTAGGTGGCAGGAAAAGAGTGGTGAGAGGAGGTCAGTACACAACAGCCGTTGTCATGGTGACTGTAAACTGCGTCAAGGGTAGAGATTTCCAAGGTGCGGGAGACAGTGGCAGAAGGAACAAATGCTGTGGAAACGAGGTCAAGGGCCTTTAGAAACAGGTGCTGGAGGGTCACGTAGAGAGAACCCAGGATGGGAGACCAGGGGGCCCGGTGCCTGATTGGGGCCCCAGCACTGATTGGCCATGGAGACTTGGGGCCTCGTTGGTTTCACTGGAAAACTGGGACAACCAAGATAGAAGTTTCCCAATCTGTTCTAGGAGCCTATAATTCTGAATTTCTTTCTAAAATTCCTTCACGATAAAAAGATAAAAAAATAAATTCCTTCGGGAAGCTGGGGATTTAGGAAGAGCTTAGGGAAAATAGAAAAGGAATAACCCAGAACAGCATGCCCAGGTCAGGTGGGTGGAGACGGTGCCTCGTGTTCGCTTTCACGCCTATTACCTGCGTTTTTATTAACCCACCAGCTGTCGCTGTGAACCACTGAGGGCAGGAACTGTCTCATGCCCCTCAGTAGTATCTGCACAGTGCCTGGTACACAGTAGGTGCTCAATAAATATCTGTTGAATGAACAAATATATTCACCTGACATTTTTTTATTTTATTTTTTGGCAAGTGGTGGGCAGCTGGGAAAGCCTGGGGCTGGGGGAAGGCCATATCTAGGAACCAACCCTGTGGATCACACGAGAAGACATCTGGGAAGGAAGGACGTCACCAGCCCTTGGGTTTCTCTTTGCTTCACCAAAGGCAGGGGGAAGGTGAATGCTGAGGCCTTGCAGCTGCACATGGGCCAGAATCATTATTTAAAACAATTTAGGTCCTCCTGCCAAAATGTCCTCTTTCTCTTTCTTGTTAAAGGTCCTAGCCTTGGTGGTGTTTAGAGCCAGGGAAGAAGTTTCCAGCAAGACTTCATCCCTCCCTGGCTCTCATTTCCCACAGCCTGAGCTAACTGGGAACAGAACATGGCGGGGGGGGGGAAGACCGGGAGGGGTCACAGGTGTACTGAGAGGTGCTTCCCCTGCACTGATGGGTCGGTCCCGCCAATGGCAGGGCACATGTTGCAGACTGCTCTCTGGCAAGACCCAGAGAGCCGGGAAGCTGGATCCCTGGCCTGGGTGCCCAGCCTCGCCAAAGCTCCTCGGCCCCAAGCCCGGCATTGAATGCAGCAGCCCTGGGACGGGCCATGTAGGCGAGGACCGTGGGCCACCAGCAATCAGTGTGGACAGATGACCGATGACCACGGGGATGCCCCCGATACCTGAGTGCAGCAGAAAACTCAAATCACTGGCTCAACCCTGGGCATGTTCTTTCTTTTCTTTTAATTCATTTTATTTATTAAACATACCAACATACCAACACAAACATTCTTACCATATGATCATTCCATTCTACATATATAATCAGTAATTCACAATATCATTACATAGTTATATATTCATCATCATGATCATTTCTTAAAACATTTGCATCAATTCAGAAAAAGAAATAAAAGAAAACAAAAAAATTCATACATACCATACCCCTTACCCCTCCCTTTCATTGATCACTAGCATTTCAATCTACTAAATTTATTTTAACATTTGTTTCCTCCTATCATTTATTTATTTTTAATCCATATGTTTTATTCATCTGTCAATAAGGTAGATAAAAGGAGCATCATACACAAGGTTTTCACAATCACACAGTTACACTGTGAAAGCTGTATCATTATACAATCATCTTCAAGAAACATGGCTACTGGAACACAGCTCTACATTTTCAGGCAGTTCCCTTCAACCTCTGCATTACATCTTGACTAACAAGGTGATATCTACTTAATGCGTAAGAATAACCTCCAGGATAACCTCTCGACTCTGTTTGGAATCTCTCAGCCATTGATATTATTTTGTCTCATTTCTCTCTTTCCCCTTTCGGATTTTTTCAATCCCTTGATGCTGAATCCCAGCTCATTCTAGGATTTCTGTCCCATATTGCCAGGAAGGTCCACACCCCTGGGAGTCATGTACCACATAGACAGGTAGGGTGGTGAGTTTGCTTGTCGTGTTGGCTGAGAGACAGAGGCCTGGGCATGTTCTTGAAGTAGAATTTCCATCACTGGGTGGAAAAGGAGCTCAGAATCAAAATTATGATGAAGAGAGAAAAGAGAGAGATGCCATAGGGAGTTTGTCGGCTGAAACTCACATCTGTCACACACGTCAAGGTGCTCTCCAAGTGCTAATGCTTTGTCCTCCCAAACGGAAGGCCCTTGAAGCCAGGGTTCCCATCTTTTAAATCTGTTATAACCCATAAAATTCTCCATAAAATCCCCTGCCTGCAACTGAATATTCAATAAATGTTGGCATGACTATATGTGGTCTGGAAGAAGAGGCCATGAAGCACCAGAATTTGTTATTGATTGTAGGTTATGGCTTAATAAAAGAGCAAAGTTTTCTCACGATGCTTTAATTCACTTTTTGTATAAAACTGAAAAGGTATCCATTGTTCCTGTCAAATATTATTTTTGCTTGGGTAGTTTTGGGATTTTGATAGAAATTATGGGGAAGTCTAAATCCCCCGACCCTGACCATTAGACCAGCCCTTGGCAGTGCCACCATCACGCCAATGAGGGATGGCTAAATCCTAACTCTGCCTGCAGTGCCCGAGGCACCTCCCAAAGGTAGAGTAATTTCTACTTGTGGCCAGGAGGTGTCAGGTCTGCTCCAAAAGCCGAAGTGTAAGCGCAGTGCTTGGGGCTGGAGAAATTTCCTAACCCCAAGCGGTTAGGGAAGTTTCCTCCACTGTTCTGAAGTCCTTGCCATGCACTTTGACCTCCCAGTCTAAGGAGACGGGCATGAAATCTGAGCCCTGCGACCCAGGGTTCCGCAGTCTGGTAGCTGGGTGGACCTCTCCAAGGTGTGGTGGCCTCACTGGGAACGAAGGTTACTAATGCCTACCGTGTGCCCTGGTTGTGAGGAAGACACACGCTGAGAGCTCCATGAATATCCAGGCCCCTCCTGCACTCAGCTTACCCTGGAGCCCGGCAAGGAAGAGACTTGATTCAGGAGGGCAAGACCGCGCAAGGGGACTACCAACTAACAACGTGCAAGCTCGTACTTTGTCAGCTAGACAAGCCAGGAGCCAGCTCGTGGGAGGACGGCAGCAGGAGCTGCAGCACTTAGACAGACCCAGGTGGAGGGAAAGGGGCCTTGAAGGAGGAAGAAGGACCATCAAGGTCAAAGACCTCCCAGACGCACCTGCCCACTAGCCCAGCCTCTGACAGGGTCAGCTGTAGCCCAGGGAAATGGTACCCAGGGCTTGCCTGGTACACAGGGCTCTGTGCTGCTTTGAAACTGTTGTGTACCCCAGAAAAGTCCTGTTCTTTAATCCTGTTTCAATATTGTTGGATGGGATCTTTTTTATTAAGTTGGTTCCATAGAGATGTGACCCACCCAATTGTGGGTGGGACCTTTTGATCAGGTGACTTCCATGGAGATGTATCTCCACCCATTCAAGGTGGGGTGGCTTACTCGAGTCCTTTAAGAGGGACTCTTTTTGGAAAAAGCCTCAGAGTCAGCACAAGACCCAGATATCTGGAGATGAAGAAAGAAAATGCCCCTAGGAAAGCTGTTGGAAACAAGAAACCAAGGACCCAAGCAGGTGCCAGCCACACGCCTTCCCAGCTGACAGAAGTGTTCTGGACCCATCAGCCTTCTTGAGCCAAGGTATCTTTCCCTGGATGCCTTAGTTTGGACATTTTAAAGGCTTAGAACCTTACACTTGCAACTTAATTAATTCCTTTTTAAAAGCTGTTCCATTTCGGGTATATTGTATTCTGGCAGCTTTAGCAAATTAAAACACCCTCCTCCTGTGCCAGCTCAATTTGGTTTAATGAACTAACTCTTTGCATCTTCACAATGATCCCGGGTAGTGAGGACTGCTATTCTCTCCATTTTACACTTTACAAAGAGATAAAGCAACTTGCTCAAGATCCTCCGTCTAGTAACTGATAAGGCCAAGATTTGGACCCTGGCAGTGTGGCTCTGGCTGCTCAAGTTCTTTTTGTTTTCTTTTTCCTTTTTTTAGATTTTTATTAATAAAGCCAATAAACATAAAATATGAACATTTTTTTCATCACATGGTTGTATATTCATCATCATGATCATTCTTAAACATTTGCATCAATTCAGAAAAAGAAATCAAAAGAAAACAGAAAGAAATTCATACATACCATACCCCTTACCTCTCCCTTTCATTGATCAGTATCATTTCAATCTACTAAATTTATTTTAGCATTTGTTCCTCGTTATTTGTTTATTCTTAATCCATATGTTTTACTCATCTGTCCATAATGTAGATAAAAGAAGCATCAGGCGGGCCGCGGTGGCTCAGCGGGCAAAGTGCTTGCCTGCTATGCCGGAGGACCTCGGTTCGATTCCCGGCCCCAGCCCATGTAACAAAAACGGAGAAACAGAATACAATAAAACAAGAAAATGTTTAAAGATGTTTCCCTTTCTTCCTTCCTTCCTTCCTTCTATCCTTCCTTCCTTCTCTCTGTCTTTCCTTTAAAAAAAAAAAAAAAAAAAAAAAAAAAAGAAGCATCAGACACAAGGTTTTCACAATCACACAGTCACATTGCGAAAGCTTTATCATTATACAATCATCTCCAAGAAACATGGCTACTGGAACACAGCTCTACATTTTCAGGCACTTCCCTCCAGCTTCTCTGTTATGCCTTAACTAAAAAGGTGATATCTATATTATGCATAAGAATAACCTCCAGGATAACCTCTTGACTCTGTCTGAAATCTCTCAGTCATTGACACTTTATCTCATTTCTCTCTTCCCCCTTAGGTCCAGAAGGTTTTCTCAATTTCTTAGTGCTGAGTCTCAGCTCATTCTAGGATTTCTATCCCATGTTGCCAGGAAGGTCCACACTCCTGGGAGTCATGTCCGACGTAGAGAGGGGGAGGGTGGTGAGTTTGCTTATCATGCTGGCTGAGAGAGAGAGGCCACATCTGCGCAACAAAAGAGGTTCTCCTGGGGGGTGACTCTTAGGCCTAATTTTAAGTAGACTTAGCCTATTCTTTGTGGGGTTAAGTTTCATATGAACATACCCCAAGATTGGGGGCTCTGGCTGCTCAAGTTCTTAACAACTTTACCTACTTGCCCCTTTGTGGCTTCCATGCCATCTTGAATCAGTAGGTGGATGTTTAAATGCACTTACCCTCTTTACAAGTGAGGAACAGCTAAATTAATAGGCAAACATGAGCTCCAGGGTATGTTGGACTGGCCAAGGGGTGGGGGCAAAGGCAGAGATGGCGATGCTATGCTCTGGCCAAATTCTCCAAGTTCTGTTGATCTGCACTCACCACCCCTTGCATTGTCCAGGCACTGCCTTGAAGACGGGAGAGTGGGAGAAGAGGAGAAGAACAGACAATTTCTGTGTGCCAGAACCATAAAATAGTTAGGAATGCAAGTTTTGGCATTTAACAGAGCAGAGGTCGAATCCTGTCTGGCTTCACCCATTACCAGCTCTGTGACCTTGAGCAAGTCACTCAACCTCCTGGAATCTCAGTGTTCTGGTCTGTAAATGGGGGGATGGTATTTGTGCCCCCTCCCCCACAGGGTCATCTTCTCAGGGTTTAATGAAGTCATGCCTGTGAAATACTGAGCCTGAGGCCTGGCACGTAAGTGCTTAAGATAATCATGACCCTGTTACCATGATGTCCCCACCCCCAGAGGGAAGGGGACGGGAGCTGCAGGTCCAGCAAGGTACCTTAGGGGCCCAACTGAGTAGCCATCCTTGATACACCCAAGTGCTGGGCTTTGAAATACCATTGGGGGATGCTCTAATCCCAGGCCTTTGCTTAACCCTTGTGTCAAAATGCAAAGATTGGACCAGGCTTTTAGGAAGAATTGGAGGGGGGTGAGAGGGCCAAGGCCCAGCAGTGCTGTGGGATGAGGGATGAGACGTCCAGGCCCACAGGCCTAATGAGAACAGTGGACATCTGGCATTCTTCTTGTCTGCTGCAGCCTGAAGCCCCTTCCTGATGAGGGATGCCCCACCTTACAAATCTTGGGGGAGGCAGTGTCCCCTGGCAGCTGAGACATAGGACCACCACCAGACATCCACTCCCTGGGCTAGACTCAGGAGCTGGTATCCCAGAGAACCAAGGGCCCCAGCAGGTTCCTTCTGGCAGCTGCGGCAGGGCAGCACCGTGCAATTGCCAGAGCAGAGTGGTGGCAGCGCTGCCGCTGTCCTCCGGGGGCCAGGCCTGCAGGTCACAGTACAAGCTGCAGACCCTGGTGTCTGATGGGGGGACCCTGCCAAGTGGGGGATTAGGACTTTTTGAAAAACAACATCAGTGACTGGCAAGGCAAGTCTTAAACACTGGCTGCTGACCAGTGGCCTGGAACCAGAGGAAAGAAACAGAGAACGAGGGAGGGCATGTGTCCTTTAGGAAGCAGACATCCCAGAGAGGAAAGGAAACCAAGGGCAGCTGGGGCAGGGCTGTCCTGGGGCCCAGGGCTGGGAGCCTCAGAGGGTCTACGCTGCTGTTCTGCCGCTGCCTTAGGGAGGCGCTGGGCAAACCGGGCACGACCAGCTGATGCCGGGGCTTGCAGCACGGGTGAGAGGGGTGGAGACATGGCCTGTCCATGCCCCCAAAGAGGGGGCACCCTCACTCTCACCCCCAGACTCACCTGCTCTCTCACCAGCGTGCTGACAGCCGGGCTGCTGGGCGGCCCCTCCCTTCGGCGCCTCTGTTTCTCCAGCAGAGGGGGACCCAACCTCATGAGTTCTCCGTTTCTGCGCTGCCTTGTCCAGCTCTCCAAGGCAAGGCTGGGGGAAACACGGAGAAAGAAAATAGGATCCCAGACGGGCTCGGGGAGACCAAATTCCTATTAGGTGCCGGAGAAAGTCGGGACTGCAACCGACGTCCGCCTGGTTCAAGGCCCTGGACCGCCTGGGGAGCGGATCCCTCCATCCAGGGAGAGCCAGGTCCGTGGGGCCTGAGCCTTTCGCAGTTCGGGCGGCCAGCCCTTTTAAAACATAATAATAATAAGTACAAATTTGCTAATGCAGCATTAGGTATACAAAGTAGAAGTTTATTTAGAATGAGAAAATGAGTCACAAATGACCCATTTTTAATAGCCCACCATCCCGTAAACATCAAATGCCCCCAGGGCCTTGAAGGGCCACTCCCAGAAGCGAGGGTCCCTGAAGCGAGGGTTCCCGCAGTGCCAGCCTGGTAGTCCCCCCACCCACCCCCACCCCTCCAGCTGGCAGCGTCCGGATGCAAGAAGGGCAGTCCCGGTTAGGGACCCGACACTAACACCCTGCCCTTAGCTCGGACACCTCCCTCAGGCAGAGTGCAGTTTGCTTCCTGAGCCCACCCTGCCAAGCACAAAGGCTCCAAGACTTCAAACCCAAGGATTCTTCGCTGACCAGTAACTCGGGTAGCTCTCCACGCTGCTCTGCTCACCAGTGTCCTTGAAGGAGCCAATTATAGTCGCACGCGAACTCGTGGGACGCTGTCCCTCCCCTCTCTGCCATGTGGGAGGCTAGCCACCCAGCCCGCCCTGCCTCCAGGGGGCCAGGGGGCAGTTCTCAGGCCATCTACTTCCCCGGGAGGCCTGTGAGAAGAGCATTTTCCTTGAGTCCTTGCTTCACGGCAGGTCCTTGATCCACCAGGTATTATTTCAAAAGACCTTAAAACCTACAGCTCCCAACACGCCTCCTCTGAGTGTGCTAAGCGCTGGGATGCAGGAAATAACACCTTTGAGAAATTAGTGGGGAGGGAAACTTAGAATGCAGGATAAGTGGCTTCAATTCAATTCAAGAAATGTTGCCTAAGGGCCGACCACTGGGAGTTTGGGATGCAGCAGTGAATAAAAAAGGCAAATCCTGTCCCTCATATGGAGTTTCCATTCCAGCAGGAGGAAACTGACAATAACTAATGAACGAATAAGCGGAGGGAGGGAGGGCACGCGGGGAGGGGAGGCCAGAGGGGATGCCTGGGACAGGGCGGCTCTTGCGGGCGGGCGGGCGGTGGCCAAGCCTGCCTGCCTGGGGGGAGGGGGACCCTTGCAGGCTGTGAACAGAAGGGGCTGACTCCCCCATTTTTCGAAAGGCTCACTTTGGCTGCTGTGTTGAGGGATTTTAAAAAGAAGACTTCAGGGATTCAAGGACAAATCAGGAAACTCAACTGGGAGGCGATGGCTATAATCCAGGCAGTAGACAAAGGTGGTTGGACAAGGCCAGAAGCGGTGGGAGGGTGAGGTGAGGGCAGATCCTGCATATATTTTAAAGTGGAGCCAACAGGACTTCCAAACAGACGGGACACGGAGGGTTTGAGAATGAGCAGCACAAAAGATGACTCGGAAGCCCAAGCAACTGCAAGCACACAATCTTCATCAGCTGAGGCGCCAGAGGCACTGGTGCAACAGAGGCACGCGTTGCGCGGGTGGAAAGAAAGAAAACCAGGGGGGAAAATGTAGGGGTGACAATTAGATATGACAGAGAAAGAATTGAGGAAGCAGTTGGCTCTCCAAGGGTGGCATTTAACGCCAGGAGACCAGATGAGGCTCCCAAAGGTCTGAGTGTAAGCAGAGAAAAGAGATAAAGGCGTGAGCCCTGTGTTAAGAGATCTGGGAGAAAAGGAAGAAGCAACAAAGAGAACTGGGAAGGAGAAAGCAGTGAGTAGGAGGATCCCCCACCCCCACTCCCCACCCCAGAGTCTGGTGTTCCTGAAGGCAATCGAGGAATATGGCCAAGCCAAAAAGACTCCCCGCAAGGCTTTCCCAAGTGCAGTGTGGATGGGTGGAGGGATGAGGAGGGCACAGGTGGACCCTGGGTGTCTGTTTGAGGGCACAAGTGACATAGAAGAAAAAAGGGATGGGAAGAGGGGGTTGGCATGAAATGTCAAATCTCCCAACAGGGCCTGCTCTGTCTTTGGGAGCTGCTGTCACGCCAGTGGCCAGACACTCATTCGAGCTGGGAGGAAATAGAAAAGAGAGGAGCCACTCAGTGGAAGTCATAAACCTCACAGTTGGCAAAGCTAGGGGACAGGGCGGGCCTCGGTGGCTCAGCTGGCAGAGTTCTCTCCCGCCATGCCAGAGACTCGGGTTCGATTCCAGTGCTTGCCCATGTCAAAAACAGAAAAACAAAAACTAAGGGACAACTCCTCCCTCCCATTTAGGGGCCATGGCATCTGGAAAAATGGCCAAAGCCATAGTGAATTCATCTGTCACGCAGCAGTCTTACTGTCTACACTAGCTCAGAGCTATCTGCAACCATGGAGACAACACTGGACTTGAAAACCTATATTCAAATCCCTGTTCCATCACTCTAGCCATGCTGCCGGCTCTAATTTCTCTAAGCCTCTAAATTTCCTTATCTGCAAAATGTGATAATAGCACCTACCTCTCAGGGCTATGATGAGGTTTAAATAAGAAGATAGAAGCAAAGGCACATTTTTTTTTCCAAAATGCATTATTACATTAGTTTTTTCGTAAAGCAGCCTACATTATAAACCTTAAGAATGTGACAGTCACATCATTTAATAAACCTCAAGTGTTGAGGAGCATTCCTGGAGCTCACAGTTAAAGGACAGGTCCTAAGGGATCACATATTAAAGGCTTCTCCACAGCCACAAGTTCCTTTGATGCTTAAGTTATTGAACACAAACTCACTGGGTAATGTGTCTTCTACATAGTCCATGAACACTCTGCCTCCATCCTGAGCAGCTTCTTCATCAGAAACTCCTCTGTTCTTCATATATTCTAGGTCGTAGGAAAGGCCATTACAACCTCCGGTCAGACACACCGACTTTCACACCCTCGTGCTGAGGCTTATCTTTAGGAGGTTGTTTTATCTTGTTTACTGCGTGTTTCATCTTGTTTACACTCGCCCTCCAGGTGAGGGGGCCGGGTGGACCACAGCTTCCTCTGTCTCGCAGCTCACACAGGGGCTCGGACTAAGGAAGCCCTCTCAGAGGCGCTAGATTAACAATGCAAGGAATTATCCACAGGAAGTGGAGGAGGAAGTCCTTCTCCACCTTCCTCAGCTGCAACCTCTTCATCCTTCAAGTCTGGGGTCAGCCAGCGCCTCTTCCAGGAAGCCTTCCTTGACTCCTCAATAGGGCTCAGGGAAGACTCTAGATCAGCGGTTCGCAGTCAGGGATGTTTGGCGATGACCAGAAATATTTTTTGATTGGCACAGTCTGGGGGAGGAGTACATCTAGTGGGTAGAGGGTGGGATGCTGCCAACCCTCCCGCAATGCACAGGGAAGCACCCACGACAAAGAAATGATCTGGCCTAGAATGGCGAGGCTGCCGCCATGAGGGGCCCTGCTGTAAATGAAGCAGGAGGCAGGCGATCCTTCCCACTCTATAGCCATTCCCCGCATCCTCATTCCTCCTAAGCAGAACTGGAAATGCCTGCCACTCACTTTCCCAGTCCCCCTTGCAGCATGTGGCCTTGCCTGCATGACCCAGTTTGGACAATGAGTTATAAAGGCAAGTCTGCTAAAGGCTGCTGGGAAAGAGACTCCCCCTTGCTAAAAGGAAAAGGTACAGGCGAGCCCTCCCTTCTGCTCTTGTAATGGAAAATTTAGGATTTAAGGGATGATTTTGATTACTGAATCATTGCATTCCTTTTTGTTTTCTTGCATATTGGAGTAGACAGAAGGAAATACCTGAAATCCCTAAACTATAATTCAGCTGCCCTGATATCTGAAATGACGAAAAGTCCTTATCTTGTGCCTTTGTGGCTGTAAGAGCTGTTGTTACTCCCTTTAGCTGCTCATTTTCTTGTAGGGCAAAGGCCCTAATGCTAATGGAGAATTTGAAGACAGTCATTAACTAGTGTCAGTTCCAGGCATTTGTTAATCTCAACACCTCTAGTACTGAAGTGATAGCTCTGCCTCCCCTCCTTTCAGCTTATGTTCTCCTATTGAAATGATAGCACTGTCTCCTTTTCTGCTTAGAACTTGCTATTTGAAATTGTAATGACCTCCTCTCCCCTTGCTAAAATGCTTAAAACTCTTGAACCTCCTAAACTCCAGGAGAGAGATTTTGGGCTGCTAGGCCATCTGCTCTCCTTCTACGTGCCTAGTAATAAACTCTCTTTGAAACCCCGGTGTCTCAGGAAGTGGTGATTGATCCTGTTGGGCAAAAGAATCCATGGCGTTTGTCCAATACACTCTGATGTGGAGCATCACCGTGTAGGGATGTGAAGCTCGGTGCCGTGCATCCATCGTGTGGGCTGGAGGTGACAGCACGACAAACACGGAGGCTGGCAGATAGAGTGCTTGATGGCAACCCTAAGGGGCCAGCCCCCCTGTGATGTGAGCTAATAAGGGTCCCTAGGTCCAGGCCACTTTGAATTACTTGCAGCCAAAAGTACCCAAGGGTGTATGGGCCCACCCTCTCGAGTGGTGTGCTCCCTGTCCACACACACCGTTTTCTCATGACATACCCTCCTCCCTCCTGGACCCCAAGCCCCTTTAGTTCAGGGCTGTGCTTTCTGTGCAAGGCTCGCCAACGCTTGGCACCATTCCTAGGACAGAGTAGGAGCTCAGAGATATTTGATGAATGCATTTAAGGAGTGGAAGAAAAGATAAATGGCTCTGGGCTCCCAGCAGTTCAGCTGTGGGGTTTCCTGCTTGGGCAGACACAACACCACAGCAGCCTGGCAGCGCCTGGGTGTAAACACGTCTGGGGTGAACGCCCACAGATGCTTAGGACGACACCAGTGTTGGCCCAGAGGCTGAGACACCAGCTCTGCTCTGACAGCAGACATTCCAGCTGCACCGTGAAAGCTGGGGACGGGGTTGCTTCACAGGGCGAGACTGGAAGACTCCTATAAGTGCAGGAGTTTCTTCCAGAGAAGGCTTCCCCTTGGACCCCCTCCTTTCAACCCAGCCCACCCAAGAACAGACTGTTCCAGCTGCCCAGAGCCTTTGCCTTGCAGGACCAGCGAGGCCATAAGTCACCCAGCAACCAGCTAGATCAGTGGGGTCCCCCAAGAAGATGGGACCCATGGGAACTTTCTGAAGCCTCAGGTTTGAGGACCCCTAAGCAGAGGGGTGAGGGAGGTGACAACAGAGCCTTGGCCTCCTCCCCCCTCTCCCTACGCTTTTTCCATGAAGCCAAGGTCAGTCTTGCCCCCTTTTCAGCCTGGCCTGGGCACCGAGCTCAGCTGGATTTGCTGCAATGCCCTCTCAGAAGTTGGGCAAGGAAGGCAGGGGTGAATGCAAGACAGTGAGCCCAGTGGTTTGGGGTGCAGGCCAACCTATGCTGGAATCTCACTGCCAAACAGTCACCCCAACCTGCCTATGGAATGATTTCCACGGAGGGAGATGCACAAGACCCAGGACAGCAAAGGAGCTGCTGGGCGGACTTGAACCAGTTGCTCGATTAATCTGAAGCTTATATAGTGATAACAGAGCCCACCTCCTATGGCTGTAGTGAGAATAAATGGGATGATGCACAGGCCTTAGTCCCAGCCAAGCCCTGAATAGGTGCTCCCCAATGGGAGAGGTTGTTGGTATTACCTTCCCCGAAGCTGGTGCAGGCCCTGGTGCACGGGGGTGAGGCTGCAGAAAGGAGGAGCTCAGCATCAGAAGCCAGCCAGGGCAGCAAGCAGCCCCATGGTTCCTGATTCTGTCGGGCTCACTTTTCCCTCTGGGCTTGGCATGGCTCTGCAAGTGGAAGGGCCGCCCCCGGCAGAGGCCTCTGACCCAGCTGCCACTGCCAGAGCCAAGCAAAACTCCCACATCAGTACTCTCCGGGCCCCTGATGCTCCCCGGGCTCCGGGGACTGAACAGCCCCAGACGCGGTCGCCCTGCCCAGTCGTGGCCGCACAGCTGTGGGGCAGTGGTGGCAAACCACAGGGCAGCCCAGCCTGCTGTACAGAGGGACTGGTCTGGAGCTGGCAAAGGAGCCCCAAACTGCCCCGGCTCCTTCCCCCCAGGGAAAGAGGACATGCCTGGGTAGGGGAGGCCAGAGCAGGAACTTCCCTTTCCTCCTTTCCAACCCCCACAGGCACAGAGTGAGCAGCTTTGCCAGGCCACTGGACAGAGCCGTCCCCACCACTGCTGCTGGTGCTCTGGGATGGGTGGCACTTCCCTGTTACCTCGATCTCCCTGGGAGAAAGGCCGGGGAAGGTATTAGAAACTGCCCTTAAGGACAGTGCGGGAAGGGAAGGAGCAGACGGGGTGGGTGCCTACTCATTCCTGCCCCAACCAAGGTCTCCAATCCAGGAGAGGTGGGGGTGGGGCCAAGGAGGGCTAAGGGTTTCCCGGCGGGGTCGGCTTCCTGGGTGCGCCCCCTGCGCAGTCACACAGGATCCCAGCTTGCCTCCATGCTCTGCTATCCCCATCTTGAAATACTTAATGTTTTGAGCAAGTGGCCCCTCATTTTCATCTTACACTGGGTCCCCCAAAGTATATAGCCAGTCCTGTCTGCGGGTGACATTTATACGCAAAGGGGCTTCCTCTCCCGGAAACGGGATTGAAGGTGCTGGAGCAGCCAGTCCATCCTCCTCCCCCCCAGACACCACACCCTCCCCTGACAACTCCGACCCTGACCCCATTTGCCTCCCTCCACAGGTGACCAGCGGAGGGCAAACTGGTGCCTACCCCCAACCCCACCCTCACCCGCCCCTGTCCCCAGCAGCCAGGCCCTGGAGGAGCTGTGGTTCTGGGGCTGAAGGGGTGGGTGAGGGTAGGCAGGGAGGAGGGCTGCGGGGGGAGTGGGGGGGTGGGAGGGGGGAGCCTCAGAGCTGGCAGAGGGCTCTTCAAAGGACCCAACCAGTCAGACCAGGCCAGGCCTGCTCTGGCTGCTGGTCTCCAGCCTGTAGGAAATGCAGAAAATCTTCCAGAATGCTGCCAGGTCCCACTTGCCTTGCTCCCCTGAGCCTGCTCCCTCCTGCATGGGCCACTGTAGCCTCCTGGTTACCCCCCACAGTGGGCCGGCAGCTCCTCCCTCCCCCACAACTCCCAGCTAGCCCAGGGTTAGGCAGAGCCAGGGGAAGGGCCCTGGGTCTCGGGCAGGGCTGGGAGAGCCCAGGTTCCAAAGAGGAGAGTGGAGGGGGGGTCCAACCCTATTGTTGGAGGAGGAGGGTCTGGACCTCGCCTCTGGGGCCTGCCTGAGGGTCTGCTGTGACCTTGGCCTGACCTTGGAAGTGGGGCCCACCATTTGCCCTCCCAGGCCTCTACCCTCACCCTCGGCACCTGAAGCTGAGAACTGAGCCACCAGAGACGCCTTCCTTCCTCTGCTTCTCCCAGGATCCTTGGCTGCAAACTCCCCCTCCGTTAAAATGCAGATTTCCCTGGGGCAGGGGGCTGGGGTGAGGTGGCAGTCCTGGGAAGGGGGCACCACAGGTCAGGCTAGCACCCTCACCGGAGGTTTGTGGACACGCCACCTGGTATAAATCCAGAGTAAACCAGGCCCATCTGAAGAAGGGGAGGAGGGCAAAAGGGTAGATGAACTTAGTTTCAAAATTGTGTCCCATCAAGGGATTGAGAAAAACCCTAGAATGAGCTGAGACTCAGCATCAAGGGATTGAGAAAACCTTCTCCACCAAAAGGGGGAAGAGTGAAATGAGACAAAGTGTCAATGGCTGAGAGACTCCAAAGAGTTGAGAGGTTATCCTGGAGGTTATTCTTATGCATTAAGTAGATATCACCTTGTTATTCAAGATGTAATGGAGAGGCTGGAGGGAACTGCCTGAAAATGTAGAGCTGTGTTCCAGTAGCCATGTTTCTTGATGATGATTGTATAATGGTGTGGCTTTCACAATGTGACTGTGTGATTGTGAAAACCTTATGTCTGATGCTCCTTTTACCTACCTTGTCAACGGATGAGAGGAACATATGGAATAAAAATAAATAATAGGGGGGACAAATGTGAAAATAAACTTAGTTTGAAATGCTAGTGATCAATGAGAGCAAGGGATAAGGGGTATGGTAAGTATAATCTTTTTTTTTCTGTTGTCTTTTTATTTCTTTTTCTAAATTGATGCAAATGTTCTAAGAAATGATCATGATGATGAATATGCAACTATATGTTGATATATTGTGAATTACTGATTATATATTGTATTAGTTAGGGTTCTCTAGAGAAACAGAATCAACAGGGAACACTTGCAAATATAAAATTTATGAAAGTGTCTCACGTGACCGTAGGAATGCAGAGTCCAAAATCCACAGGGCAGGCTGCGAAGCCGACGACTCCAATGGATGGCCTGGATGAACTCCACAGGAGAGGCTCACCAGCCAAAGCAGGAATGCAACCTGTCTCCTCTGAGTCCTCCTTAAAAGGCTTCCCATGATTGGATTTAGCATCACTAATTGCAGAAGACACTCCCCTTTGGCTGATTACAAATGGAATCAGCTGTGGATGTAGCTGACGTGATCATGACCTAATCCTATGAAATGTCCTCATTGCAACAGACAGGCCAGCACTTGCCCAATCAGATGAACAGGTACCACAACTTGGCCAAGTTGACACCTGTCCCTAACCATGACATATATGTAGAAAGGAATGATCATGTTAATGTTTTTTGTTTGTTAATTTTTTTAAATAAATAAATAAATTTGTGTCCCAGACAGGCTTCCTCTACAATTGCCCCATCTCGTGGCCACACACCATTCTCCGCCCTCCCTCCCATTCCTCCCAGCCCAAGTGCTGGGGGGTATTGAGGCTCCCTGGGGGCCCTTACACTCCTAAGATCCCTGGTGGTTTTCCAAGGGTTGCAGGGACTGCTGCTTGTCTTACATGGCTGTCCTTCCAGGTATTCTCCCATTTTCACAGACAGGGAAACTGAGGCCTGAAGTGCTAGGTGAGGTCAGCTGCTAAGTGACAGAATGTTTTCGTTTGCCAAAGCTTCCAGAATGCAACTCCAGAGATGAATCGGCTTTAAAGAGAAGGGGATTTATTTAGTTAAAAACCTACAGTTCTTCAGAGGAAAGGCAGCTAACTTTCATCTGAGGTTCTGTCACACGGGAAGGCACACGGTGACACTCCTGGCTTCTGGGTTCCCACGGCTTTCCCTGGGGCAATTCCTTTCTGCATCTCCAAACATCTGGACTGAGCTGCGAGTGCTGAGACGAGATATGCTGAGCTGCTTGGGTGCTCTTCTGACCTCTCTCTTTTAAGCCTCCAGCTAATTAAGCTAAACATCACTCGTTGCAGAAGGCATTCCCCTAAGCCCACTGCAGATGTAATCAGCCGTAGATGAGTTTCACGTGCTGATGATTCAAGTCCCCCCCCCAGCAGCAGAAGGAGGCTCCATCACCTGGTCAAGTTGACACCTGAACCTGACTCCCACACAGAGTAACAACCAAAAGGCAAGGCTTCTGCTCCAGTTGCCCAAAGCCCCTGCTGGGGGCTTCGTACCAGTCACACACTGGCCGTGTGTCCTTGGGCAAACACTCAATGTCTTCCAGCTGCAGTTGTCTCACCTGTAAAAGGAGAAACCTCCAGCCCTCTCCCAGGACCATTGTGACAAGCATTCCCTGGGGACTGAGAGGGCTTGATGTCATGCCTGGCTCATAGGAAGTGCTCAGTCAACTGATCTGTGGTCACTCACTGTCCCTCACCTTCCCACTGACCAATAGGAGCCCCAAGCCAGGAAGGGATCTGACAAGGTGTCCTTTGAAGAACTCCACAGGCCCCAGTGGGAGCTCCTGGCCCCCAGTGCGGGGAAGCCAGTGCTGTCCTCCCTTACCTTTCCCTCTGTACCCGGCCCCAGTCACCACAGACACAGAGGACAGGTGAACTGGTCATACAAGTCCTAATTCAATTTGTCTTACATTTCTGAAAGAATCTAAGAGGATCTCAAATCCCCTCCAGGTCTACCAAATTTATAAGGACTGCAGAACACAAATAAGAGGGAGCCCGGAGGCTGCAGGCCCCTGTGTCTGCAGGCCTTCGGAGGGTCTGAGAGCAAAGCCCGGTCTCTCTGCTGACCCTGGAGGACAACTCTGCCCGCAGCTCCTGCCTGACCACACCATCCTCCACCAACACGGCACCCGCCTGGCCCTCTAACCGCTACTGCCCCCCACCCAGCCTCCTTCTCAGGAACCCCAGCTCTCTCTGCCAACTCCTCTACTCCCTAAATGGGGCCTCATTGTGTTCCCTGTCCCTGACCACCAGCCGTGAACTCTGCACATCGCTGTGCTAAACCTTCCCACCTGTCACCTGGTTCCTGCTGGACACAAGGCCTCTGTTAGGTATCCCCAAACCTCATCAAGAACTTTTGGAAACCTCCAGGGGCTCCTCCCATATGCTCACTGACCAGACCAGTGCATCACCGTGTGGCTTCTGAGCATTACCTCCTTTCCTCCCGCCGCACCCCGTGGGCACCACAACGCTTCGGCTCCTATTCCCATGGACACTGCCCCATCTGCAGGAACTGTCCTGCTGATGCTCCTCCATCCTGTCGCAGAAGGAGGGGACATCTCTTGCAGTTATCACTCTGTTAGAGGGCCCCAAAGCAGGGCCGTTGTGTCCCCAGTGACATAGATTTTTTTAATGAGAAAGGTCTTTCCATTTTAATTTACCACATCCTCTCCATTTTCTGCCTCTTGTTTTCTAAAGGGCTCAAATGTGAATCACGGAGAGCTGAGCTGGCAGAAGAGTCCTGGTGAGGTTCCTCAGGCAGCGCCCAGAATCAACCCTCCCCTCAGGGGCTTAAAGGTCCAGCCTGGTGGGCTGGATCTCTCGCCTCAGCTGCTCCTGCAAGCTCATTTCCAGTGTACCCGCCCTTCTTGGGCACCTTCCTGAGCACAGATGCTCTTGGACTTAGCTCCGACCCTGCTTAAGGTCCCAGCCTGGCTCCAAGGCTGTGTTCTCCCTGTGCCAAATTCCTTCTCCATCTGACAGGGACTCACACGTGCCCCCTCCATCCATGCGTCACTGGGAACTGCTGCAGTCCTTGCTTCTTTTGTGTCTGAGATAGTTCACATTTCTTCTCCACTGATGGAGAAGTCATAAAATAGTGCCAACATGGCTGCCGTGGCTGATGTAAGGCAACACAAAATGGCCTAACCCGCGACTGGCTTTCTTCCTGGAACTGGCGGTGGTTCGCGCCAAAAGCGCTAACCTTAAATCTGCCCTCCACCCTAGCAACAGCGGTGACCAATCCCCGTCCAACACGTGTCCTTGCATGCTCCCACCCTATATAAACCCGCACACTTCCTCAATAAAGCAGACGCCTTCCGCTCACCTCTGAGGGTTGTCTCCTGAGTCATTTCTTCGTGACTGTGTGCTGTGTGCTGTGTGACTGACTCAGTACAGCCACTTACCCCCAGCCATCAGCTAACCAACACTCCACCTCAAACATGACCCAGATCTAGAATCACCTGCCAGGTTGCCCACACCTTCTGACGTTCCCTCTGTCTTTTATGCCCTTTATTTCTAGAAATAAGGTAAGAAATGTACCCATTGTGCAGTATGAAAACCCATTGTAGAATACTAGCTGTTAGGTCGGTGTTTTAGTTTCCTGGATTCTAATACGAATACCATGGAGTTGGTTGGCTTAAACAACAGTAATTTACTAGCTCACAGTTTAGAGGGTAGGAGTCCAAAGTCAAATGTCAACAAGGCACTGCTGTCTTCCTGAAGACTGTGGCACTCTGGGACTGGCTGCCAGAGATCCTTCGTCCTTGGCTTTCCTGTCACATTGAAATGCACATACATGGTGGCGTCTTCCTTCTCTTTTGGGTTCCCTCCTGTGGCTTTCTTTCTCTCTCAGTGCTTGAATTTCATTCTGCTTATAAAGGATTCCAGTAATCCAAATGAAAGGCCACCCTAAACAGTTGGCCATACCTTAACTAAAAATAACATTTTAAAAGATCCTATTTGTAAATTTAGTTTGAAATGCGAGTGATCCATGAAAGGGAGGGGTAAAGGGTATGGTATGTATAGTTTTTTTTCTGTTTTCATTTTACTTCTTTTTCTGAATAGATGCAAATGTTCCAAGAAATGATCATGATGATGAATATGCAACTATGTGATGATATTGTGAATTACTGATTATATATGTAGAACGGAATGATCAAAATAGAAAAAAAAAAAGATCCTATTTGTAATGAGTTCACGCCCACAGGAATGAATTAAGGTGAAAAAGCATGTTTTCTGGGGCACATAAGTTAAAATATCACAATCGGCAAATCTCTCTCCGTCTGGTGGTGAATCTACCTGAAGGTCTGCCCAGGGATGGGGCACATCTTTCTTATTCACCCATATTCCACTCCCTCGCTGCTTTGGGGAAGGAAAACATGCCACTGCCAGGCTCGGAAGTGGTGTGTTTACTCCTCATTATGATCTAGACGCAACTGAAAAAGAGAAAGTGAGCAGACACCATCCTCTTCTTGCCACTGCGCTGTCTCTCCTGCATCGGGGCCCCCAAAGGATGGGCCCATCTCCCTGCGACCAAACCTGTGTCACATGCACAGCACCGTCGTGGGTGGCACTCAGGGAGCAAAGACGTGTCCAAGATAAAGTCACTTAAAGGATTTCTTAATGTCTTTTAAGTCATGGATTCTTTTGAGAATCGATGAAAGCTTCGAACTTATCCCAGAGAAACACAGCGCATCCACGGCCATGCGAGCAGTTCCGCTTACAGCTTCAGGGGGCCCCCTGGCCCTCTGCGGCCCATCCAGGACCTCCTAGGGGTCCAGGGGTCCAGGATTGGGAATCCTTCCTTGAAGAGGCTTACAGAACACCTGATCGGTAAATTCAAAGAAACACAGAAATGAAGCCAGGCCTTTAACAGCGAGCTGCCAAGTACCATGAGATGGCAATGAAGGCAGCGGTGACTTTTCATGGAGGGCATCAGGGAGCTTCCCTTAGAGAAAATGGCCACTGAGCTGGCCGGCCCCGTGGGACTCAGCGTCAGGAAGGGACAGGGTCTGGAGCACGAATGCAGTGCTGTCAATCATCTGGGGTCCACTGCACGCTGACAGAGAACCAGGAGGTAAGAGATTCTGACGACTCAGACAGGGCTAAGGAATTCCCATTTGTAGCAGCAAAGAAAATTACCTCTCTCTGGATATCCTTGGGGGGAAGGTTGGAGAGTTTATGAGAGTACATGGTAACTGTATCCAAAGTCCTCAAGCTTCAGTGTACAAAAGAATTTCACATACTAGGCATTCAGTAAGCATTAGGTTTCTCCACTGAGGTGTGTGATGCATGCATTACAGAGGAATATATTATCACAGCATACCCTGCGCGCTTGTCTTCCTTCTCTTCCCTCCCCCAGGTGATCAGAAAGAATCTCCGGCACTTTGCAAGGACGAACCATGGGGGAAATCTTAGCATGTTGCCTTGTAAGGAAACCTTTGCTTCAAGAGACCCTGGGGGGTCCCAGGGCGGTGGTCCTTGGATGGGCAGGAATCCTCTGAGCAGGACTTCCTGGGTAAGGCTGGATTCGGTTTTCTAAGGGCACACTAGTCCCCATTCCTTGCACTTTCACATGCAAACGTGTACCTTTTCTTTTTCCCATTACTAAACTTAATTGTCAGAATAAGCCGCATTCACCCATGTTCTATCTGATAATATGAAACATAGTCTGGAAACTTCCAGATACACGTAGCTACTTCTAAGTTGTTGCATGCCTAAACACCATTAAAATCAGGATTTCCCATCCCTCCTCCTTCCTCCCAGGGCTGATTCTGACTTTGGTGGTTTCTCTGGTTGCAGAGGGGCCCTCTGCTAGATCTTGACCTGCCCCAGGCAGTGTCTGCCCCCATCCGTGGGAGCAGGACCCAGCAGCGCTCAGCATCACATCGTCACGGTTCTTGTTCATGCAGAAAGACCTCTGCTTGCATCCCTGGGAGTGTGTGGGGACTCCAGTGGGGCTACCCCAAGGCAGGCCATTGCCAGCTCAGGGGAAGCAGAAACAAGGCAGCTAACTTTTTTTTTTTCATTTTTAACTTTTTAAATTATATAATGTTAGGCAGATAACTTTTTTTTTCATTTTTAACTTTTTTAATTATGTAATGTTAGGCAGCTAACTTTTTTTTCATTTTTAACTTTTTTAATTATATAAATATATATAATATATTAATATATAAATATAATGTTAGGCAGCTAACTTTTAGTTTCCCCTCTATGCCTCTCCCTGATGGCCTCTGCAGTCCCCATGCCAACATGTGGAGTGGCCTGGCTCCAAGTGGTCCTCGAGATCCAGAAGGGTGGTGGTCCTGCCCAGGACCCCACGCAGCTGTCCCTGTGAATCTGTGGCAGCACATGCTGTACCAGTGGCAGGGCGCTCGCCCCTCTACTCTTTATTCTACAAACATAATGGGGAATCCTGGTGTCACTCCCCAGGGATTCAGTCCAGCTAGAAGAGAAGAGGAGAAAAGGCCCAGGTGTGGTCCCCACCCTACCTCCTGCCCAGAAGTTAGTTATCTTTTTGCAGCTGCTTTCACCCTTCTTGACCTGGAGGATCTTATCTGCCCTGAGGGTTGGTGGGAAAGCGGGCAAAGGAAGTTGACAATTAGTCCTGCACTCAAATCTTTTTATCATTAACCTTTGGAAAAAAAATGTAAAGGCCCCAAGCTTGGCATCCTTAGTCATCACCCTGCAGCTGGATGGCTGAAGGGGAGGCTAAGGTTAAAGGGTACAGTGAGCCCTTCAGCTAAGACTTATCTGTCACCTCAGCACCCCAGAGAGGGGGACTGATTGTGAAACCTCCTGATGGGAGCCAGTACTGAGAGCTCAGTACCTGCCAGCGTCCCATGCCTAAAGCCTGGGCCCGAAGCCATGGAGGAAAGAGGCTGAGGGACACCTCCTTCCTCTCCTGCAGACAGGAGCCTGCAGCCTGGCTCCCCTGGGCCTGCCTCTGGGCCCAGCCCCTTTCAGAGAAACTCACCTACCTCCTGCTGTGGGCTCTCCTTAACTCCTAGCTCCGGAATTCTGCATCCTGAGTTCAGAATATAAATTTTGTGTCAGATAGATTTGAGCTTACCTGCCTCCAACACCCACCACCTGTGTGACCTTGGGCAGGTAGCTTAAGACTTTGAGTCGCCATTTGCTTTCTGTAAAATGGGAGATGTGAGAACGAGAGGGGGTAATGCATGAAAACCACTGAGTATAGTGCATGCTCACAGTCGATAGACTGTAATTATTTTTATTGTTTTCTTCACTGTCCCTATCACAGCATGGGAATAAGGTAGTAAATTGCTCCCTAACAGAGCCAATTAAGGGCATCCAGGATACTAACCCAGAAGGAAACTCAAGCACCAGGACGTTAGAAATTCGCTGTCCTATAACAGGACTGGGAGAGTTGTATTCACCAGGCCTTTTCTAGGCGGAGGGCTGTTTGTTTTCGATGGCCCACTGGAGTGGCTGCTTGGGTTTGTGGGGAGACCCTCCCCAAGGATAGTGCTCAATGCAAAAGCTGGCTACTGACCTGCTTCCAAGGAGGACAGTCCGGTCACCTGCAGGACATTTGTTAGCAAAGAGTATAGAGCCAAATTGCTGAGGAGAGTCACGGGGAAACTGAGGCTGCCTCCAGCCTCCCCTCTTGTACCTTGTGCCCCGTCTTGCAGGGCTCAGCCTCTCCTCCAAACAAATGTTGAACAAATGCTTAAGCACCACCAGCCTGAAGGCATTCTGAACGACTAACAGGCAAGGGCACTCAAGGGCACCGCAGTGCTCAGCCTGGCCACGACTCTGTCAGCCTCTCCTACCGAACAGTAGCCAGATACTGTCATGGGGTGGGGTGGGGGGGTGGGGGGGCACAAGCCCAGAGCTGGGCAGGGGGGCCGGGTGGGAGGGCGGGAACTACCCTCCGGCCACCTTCTCTGAATGTTGCTCTCCAAGGCACTTTCTGGAGCTGGGCTACTCAAAGTGTGGTCCACGGCCCATCTACAAACTGTTTGCTGTAGTCTGGGACAAAATAGGTAGAGAAACTGAGACTAAGCATTTAGATGCTTTTATAGTAATCTGACAGAGTAGTTTTATGTCACTTTAATCTAATAATAAAAATCTTGGCTTTGTCCGGGCCAAGATGGCACTAACTTAGCAATGTGTGTGTTTTAGTTCATCCTCCAGAAAAACTAGTAAATAACCAGAAACCATACAGAACAGCTCCTGGGGCCACATCAGTGACCGGACACACAGCGTACCCCAGTCTGGACCAGCTGGACCGACTGCGAGCCCCCCAAGAACCGTGAGTTCCCCAAGCCACGGCAGCCAGCACCCCTCTCCTACGGCTGCTTCCCAGAGGGGAAAGGAAAGAGACTTTATCAGCAGCAGGGGCTGAGCCCAACCAAATGCCAATTGTGGAATTAATTAACAAATTCTGACTACTAAAAATAGGCCCCCAGCTCAGGTGAACCTGGTCAAAGCAGAGGTCGTTCATTTTTGCCCCAGCGCCAAGGGAGCAGGGCTGATGGAAAAAGGAAAAAAAAGAAGAAGGAAACAGAGGTTTTTGTGGCTGTGTTTCTACAAAGGCTTGACTGCCTTTGGATACAGCAGCAGGGCTCGCCAGGCTGCAACTGCCCCAGGCATAGGCAGAAACAAACTCGTTTTAAAGGCTTATCTGGAGTCGGTGCCTTCCCCAAGGAAGGGGTGAAGCCCAACTCAGGTGGAATCCCTCTCTCAAGGAATTCAGACACCAGGGCTTGGTAATTTGAAGCCATTAAAACCAGCCTACAACCTCTCCTCTGTCTCCACCATGCCCCCAGCCAAAGTTAAAGGTACCACATCATCTTATGCTGGTGGGACCTGCAGGCAGACAAGCAGCACATACTGGACAGGATAAGTAAAACAGAGCACAGAGACTTCACAGAAAATTCTGTCAATCTGCTGGGTCTCACCCTCAGGGAAGACCGATGCAGGTGACTCTTTCCTCCTGATAGGAGACCAGTTTGGTCTGGGAAAATCCAGCTGGGGTCTACAATACCTACGTAGACCCTCCTCAGGGTGGGGGGGAAAAGCCACCATACAAACAGGGCAAGAAACAAGAAAAAAAGAACTGAAAAATTCTCCTCTGTTAAACAAAACCTAAGCTAGAGGTCCAGAAAAAGCTGAACTGAATGTCAAAGAACAGATAGACAACAAATTCATCCAGCAAGAAAACCCTACATAAAAGAAGTGAAAGCAATCTCCAGAATAAACTAATTAAGGCAATTAAATGCCTAGATGCCAGCAAAAAATAACAAATCACACTAGGAAAATTAAAGATATGGCCCAGTCAAAGCAACAAACCAACAATTCAAATGACATACAGGAGCTGAAACATTTAATTCAGAATATATGAACAGACATGGAAAACCTCATCAAAAATCAAATCAATGAATTGAGGGAAGATATAAAGAAGGCAAGGAATGAACAAAAAGAAGAAATCTAAAGTCTGAAAGAACAAATCACAGAATTTATGGGAATGAAAGTCACGGTAGAAGAGATGAAAAAAACAATGGAAACCTACAATGGTAGATTTTGAGAGACAGAACATAGGATTAGTGAACTGGAGGATGGAACATCTGAAATCTGTTAGGCAAAAGAAAATATAGGGGAAAAATGGAAAGATATGAGCAGGGACTCAGGGAATTAAAGGACAATATGAAGTGCACAAATGTATGTGTTGTGGGTGTCCCAGAAGGAGAAGAGAAGAGAACAGGAGGAGAAAAACTAATGGAGCAAATTATCACTGAAAATTTCCCAACTCTTACAAAGGACTTAAAATTACAGATCCAAGAAGTGCAGTGTACCCCAAAGAGAATTGATCCAAATAGACATACTCCAAGACATTTACTAATCAGAATGTCAGAGGTCAAAGAGAAAGAGAGAATCTTGAAAGCAGCAAGAGAAAAGTAACCTATCACATACAAGGGAAGCCCAATAAGACTATGCATAGAGTTCTCAACAGAAACCATAGTGGCGAGAAGACAGTGGGATGATATATTTAAATTATTAAAAGAGAAAAACTGCTAACCAAGAATTCTATATCCAGCAAAATTGTCCTTCAAAAATGAGGGAGAAATTAAAACATTTTCAGACAAAAAATCACTGAGAGAATTCATGTCCAAGAGACCAGCTATGCAAGAAATACTAAAGGGAGCACTAGAGACAGATACGAAGGCAGAAGAGAGAGGTGTGGAGAAGAATGTAGAAAGGAAGACTATGAGTAAAGGTAAAAAGATGGAAAATTAGAAGGACATATAAAAGTCAAAAGGCAAAATGGTAGAGGAGGGTACTACCCGGGCAGTAATAACACTGATGTTGATGGATTAAGCTTCCCAATCGGGGGACATGAACTGGCAGAATGGATTAGGGAATGGGACCCATCTATATGCTGTCTCTACTCAAAGGACACAAACAGACATTTGCACACCAATGTTTATAGCAGCATTATTTACAATTGCAAAGAGATAGAAACAGCCAAAATGTCCATCAACAGACGGGTGGCTAAACAAACTGTGGTATATACATACGATGGAATATTATGCAGCTGTAAGACAGAATAAAGTTATGAAGTATGTAACAACATGGATGGACCTTAAGGACGTTATGCTGAGTGAGATTAGCCAGAAACAAAAGGACAAATACTGTAAGTCTCATTGATATGAACTGACATTAGTGAATAAACTTGGAGAATTTCATCGGTAACAGAGACCATGAGAATAGAAATAGGGTAAGATATTGGGTAATTGGAGCTGAAGGGATACAGGCTGTGCAACAGGACTGAATGTAAAAACTCTGAAATGGACAGCACAATACTACCTAACTGTAATACAATTATGTTAAAACACTGAATGAAGCTGCTGTGAGAATGGTAGAGGGAGGAGGGCTGGGGGCACAAGTGAAATCAGAAAGAAAGATAGACGATAAAGATTGAGATGGTATAATCTAGGAATGCCTAGAGTGTATAATGACAGTGACTAAATGTACAAATTTAAAAAATGTTTTTCATGAGGAAGAACAAAGGAATGTCATTATTGCAGGGTGCTGAAAATAGATGGTAATTAGTATTTTCAAATTTCAACTTATGTATGAGACTAAAGCAAAAAATGTTTATTTGGTACAAAATTTGTATTTTGACTAGTGCATTTCCTAATATAACTTATGTAGATAGCTTAATTGAACACCATAAGTACATGGAACCTTGAGTAGGACATGAGATTTTGTTGGTTTGTCCAGAATGATGCCCCGATGAATCCCAGAATGATTTAATCAGTGAGCAGAAAAGTATTTGCAAAGTCCCCTTTGGGGAATGGTGAGACCTGGGGAAAATTCAACCTCCCCAAGTTGAATTCTTGATATTCTCACAAGCAGTGCAGACAACCCAAGCTATAGGCTGAGACCCCAGTCTTGGGGTTTGTTCATGTGAAACTTAACCCCACAAACGATAGGTCAAGCCTACTTAAAATTAGGCCTAAGAGTCACCCCCAAGAAAAACTCTTTTGTTGCTCAGATGTGGCCTCTCTCTCCAGCCAACACAACAAGAAATCTCACCACCCTCCCCCTGTCTATGTGGGACATGACTCCCAGGGGTGTGGGCCTTCCTGGCAACATGGGACAGAAATCCGAGAATGAGCTGGGACTCAGCATCAAGGGATTGAGAAAAAACTTAGAATGAGCTGAGACCCAGCATCAAGGGATTGAGAAAACCTTCTCGACCAAAAGGGGGAAGAGCGAAATGAGACAAAATAAAGTGTCAATGGCTGAGAGATTCCAAACAGAGTAGAGAGCATTAAAGAGATATCACCTGTTTAGTTAAGGTGTAATGGAGAGGCTGGAGGGAACTGCCTGAAAATGTAGAGCTGTGTTCCAGTAGCCATGTTTCTTGATGATGATTGTATAATGGTGTAGCTTTCACAATGTGACTGTGTGATTGTGAAAACCTTGTGTCTGATGCTCCTTTTATCTACCTTATCAACAGATGAGTAGAACATATGGAATAAAAATAAACAATAGGGGGAACAAATGTTAAAATAAATTTAGTTTGAAATGCTAGTGATTAATGAAAGGAAGGAGTAAGGGGGTATGGTGTGTATGGTTTTTTTTTCTGTTTTTGTTTTATTTTTCTGTTATCTTTTTATTTCTTTTTCTGAATTAATGCAAATGTTCTAAGAAATGATCATGATGATGAATATGCAACTATGTGATGATATTGTGAATTACTGATTATATATAGAATGGAATGATCACATATTAAGAATGTTTGTGTTTCCTGTAATTTTTTTTAAAAAATTAATAAAAGGATAAAAAAATCTTGGCTTTATTTGCATGTGTCCTTTTTATTTCATTTTTTCTGGCAATTATTTTGTATTTTATTTTACAAATGAATCAGTTCATGACTAATTAGAAATGAAAGAGAAAAAAATGATCCGTCAATGCAGAGAGTTGCAGAAGTTCTGTTCCAGACATCTTCTCATCCTCTCATCACGCCAGCATATTACTTTAAAAGGAGTCACCTAGGGAGACAGTGCTGGGGGGGTGGAAGCAAAATGTTCCCCATTCCAAAAAGTTAGAATGGGCATATCCCAAGTACCCCTAAAGAGTGAGAGAAAGACCAAAGGTGATAGTGAAGTTACACAGGGAAGGTAGGGCTTGACAAATAAGGGCTGAATCATTATATTGATATTTCTTTTAGTGTCCAGTACCTTAGAGCAGTTAGATGTACAAACCCAAAATGGTGGGATTGTAACCCATACCAAACTCTGAAATCTGTTCTACAGCTAATTGTTGTGGTATGCTTTGAAATGTATTGCTTTTTTTGCATATGTGCTATTTTTCGCAAAACAAATTCTTCTAGCCTCCAGTGTTTTAGAGCAGCCAGAAGGAAAAATCTGAAATAGTGGAATGGTAACCCATAACAAACTCTGAAATCTGTTCTGTGACTACTTGTTGAAAAGAACTTTGAATCATTGCTTTTTCTTACTTTTCTTTGTCTGTAAGTTATATTCAACAATAAAAAACATGTTAAATAAAATGTCCCCTATCCCCCTCACCCCATCTCACCAGCCCAGCTCAGAGCTGTCCTGCTCCACCAAACCCTCCTCGCCACCCCAGGTCACAGCTCTCTCTCCTTCCTTGGATCTTTTTGTCCGCTCCACTCATGTGGCAGTTTATCTAAAAAATAATAATTGCACATAAGGCTCTGTGCCATGTAAGAAGCCTCCATTAGTTAGCCCTTGGTCTGTTGCCTCTTTTGGGGCTATTTTTCACGAGTTGCCACGCGTGCTTTGTGGAATCCTTCTGCACTGGTAGCTTCCAGGCCTCCTGGGCCGGAGCTCACCCTCCATGCTTCTTAGCAGCCCACCCCTACTCCTGCCTGGCTCGGGGCGCTGCCAGGGGCATCTGCAGAGCTGTGAGGGAAGGGGAAGCAAAGAAACTCCTCTCCCTTTTCGGTTTTATTTCTAAGCACAGGATTTGTTCCTTTCTGTTTTAAAACAGAGAATTTTTTAAAAGTCCTACATGAACAAGGTAAAAACTTTGAACCACACAGAGAGGAGACAATAAAAAGGGAATCTGCAGCCATCCAGATGCCCTCTTCGGAGACCCCCGCCCTCCTTTCAGAGATTGTCTGAGCAAATGCAGGCACTTTTGTGTAGCTTGATCTCATTTTCACAAAAATCAGAATGCGTCACATTCTTTCTGTACTTTGCTTTTTTTTTTTCTTTCGTTTAACCGGAGATCTCAGAGCTGGCTCCCTGTTCTCATGTGCTCTACTCAGGTTCCTTTTTCTACTAGATCTAGGCCTGGGAGGAGTCTTAGAATCCTTGGGGTCTCGGATGGGGGCACCTACCCAGGCGTGTCAGAATTACTTGAGAGGGGCAGGCCACGGTGGCTCAGCAGGCAGAGTTCTTGCCTGCTATGCTAGAGATCCAGGTTCAAATCCCGGGGCCTGCCCATGTCAAAAAAACAAATTACTTGAGAAGATGGTTAAACACACAGATCTCAGGGCCACTTCCCCATCCCAGGGGATAGTGGAGCCTGGGAATCTGCATTTTTAAAAGCCTGGGAATCCCAGGTGGTCTCAGCCTCTAACAGATTTTGGACTAGCAGATAGTCTATTCCCCTTTGATTATAGCTGAGTAAACGGAGGCTCAGAGAGGGAAAATTATTAGCCTCAAGTTGCACAGGAAGTTAGTGACAGGGAGAGGCCCAGAAAAAGCCAGAGTGCCTGGCTTCCAGCCTGGGCTGCCCCGTCTTCCCCTGAGCCAGGCCTGAGGTCCCCTCCCTCATAAACAGCTCCCGCGGCAGACTGAAGGTCTGTTTCAAGGCTCCCTTAAAGCCTCAGAGGTTTCTGGCAGCCTTACACCTCGGGTGCTGGTACGCTGAGGAGTGGCCCTAGACTAGGAGGTGGCACTTCTAGGACGTTGGACAGAATGACCCAGATCCCCTTACCAGGGCTTAGCTGCTCAGAGCTCAGAGCTGACCCCTTCTCCTGAGAACTGGCCTGGCCTGCAGGTCTGAAATGCTGGCTGTTTCCAGACAAGGGCAACGACTGAGTGATACTAGGGTAAAAAAGGCCCGTCTCTCCGACTCAGGGTGGGACAACACTGTGGTCCCACTCATGTTCCACAGCTCCCTGCGGGATCAGGCTGAGATAGACCCCGACCGAACCCCTGTTTGGGCCAAGTTTCTCCCCCTGCCCTCTCCTCCTCCCCCTGCTCCCTGACAGCTTTCACCTGAGTGTTCTGCCTCAGCAAATCACTCGCCGAGAATCCCCACCTCATGTTCTGCTTCTAAGCAACCTGACTTCCAGCAGCAAAGGAGCAAGGCCCTGGGACAGGTGGAGTAAACAGCGATGGGGGCTCTACCTTCCAGGTCAACAACCCACACCCAGCCCACCTCCTCATTCAGCCCTCCCTCTGCCAGCCAAAAAAGCGAGCGTGAGTTGGGTGAGCACATCTTGGGCACTGACACCCTCCGGAAGGAGAAGGTGTAGGGTGGGCATCACAGAGCAGGAAGAAATAAAATAAACAGATAAACCCATGGAGCTTGTAGTTATGGAAATAAAGCACATTGACATGAGCTGACGCCAGAGCAAGCCAGCCAAACCACCCACCAGCATCTGCTGGTTATCTCTGGGACAAGCCACAAAGGGTTTCTGACCAGGCATTTGTTTCTAGGTGCCTTTGCTATTACCCTTTGCCATAGTCTCTTGTCTAAAGCAAGTTCAAGGGGAGGGGATGGCACGAGTGTACGAACACCAGGAGGCAGGAGCGCAGGGGACACCGACAGTCTGTCTACCACCGACCTAAGGGTTGGCAGGGCTTGGGACCCACCAGCATAAAAGCCCTGCTTGTTAGTTCATTGGTTGTTGGGTTCATTTGTTCATTAGTTAGTTGAAGAAAGAGGGAAATTGGGGGCAATGCAGGCAGAGAGAACAACACGAACAAAGGGCCAAAGAGAGCATGGACTGGTTAAGGAACTGCCAACGGTTCTACATGAAGCAGTGTGCAGGGGACCCTTGCAACCAGAGCTTCAGAGCTAGGCAGAGAGGCTGCATGGGGCACGGAAGGACCTGATATGCTAAGCAAAGGGTGTAGGGCTTACATTGAAAGTTAAGAAAAGCCACAGAAAGATTTTATGCCACTGTTGTTTCCAGTAGATATCTTCTGCCCTGAGTTCTGTACATCCAAGAAAGTGGGGCTCCAGCAAGAAGAGAACAAGGAACAAGCTGGGGAAGGAGAGGCAAGAAGCAGAGAGCAGAGAAGGGACGAAGGACTCCTCATGCTTCCGGTAGTTCTCCTGTCCCTGAGTTTAGTGCATTCCTGACGCCAGCAGTAGCTCTGCCCTGAAATTCTTGAGATCTCCTTGGGGTCTTTCCAACAGATTTCCTGTTTTGCTTAGCCCAGCCAGAGTTGATTTCCATCACTCTCAACCCAAGAAGTCCTAACAAATTTGGAATAAGCAAGTCCGAGCCAAGAACAGAGTGTTGGCACATCATATATATACTGCATTCCCAAACCGTATATGGTAAAGATTCACTTATTCAGAGGTCATGCGTGTGACACCCCCTTGCTTCTGCTGAACATGGTGGAAAACACAGCAAGAGCAAAGAGAGCCCATTGTTCTGCCTGCTGGGCTGCAGGGTCAGGGCCAGGAAAAGCCAGGGGGACAAGACAGAGCATCAAAACCCAATCATGAGAAGCATAGAATACGGCCAAGAATTGGGACACAGTGGGACAGAAGCTGGAGATGCCAGGATCCAGCAGCCAAACAGAAGAGGCAGAAACCATAAGAGAAGGCCAGGGTCCAACTCAGGTGGGAGGATGCCCGCTTTGGGCACCACAGGGCCTGAGTAATTCCCCAGGGCAGGGTATGTTCTGTGTGTATGGACACCCCTCTCAAAGGCCCAGGACCTCTGGTGACCCCTAGACATTGTTAGAGCCACTGACTCCTGGATCCAATTCCTGAGCCCCAATCAAGCTAGAGTGACAATTACAAAGTGCATTCAACTCATAGGAGTAGTCCACGGGGCTTGATTTGGCAACTCTTTCCTCTTATTTTAGAACAAGTCCTATCAAGCTTGATTAATTAGTTCCCTATCCCACAGTGGGTTGGAAATCCTACATTGGAAATAAGAGAGAGACTATTAGAAGAATCAAAATAATAGCAGCCAGAATCACTACCAGCATCCTCAGCCTTCTCCCCAAGATGCCAGTAGCACTGCACCCCTGGGTATGACAAGCAAAACGGTCACCAGACGTTGCCAAATGTCATCTGAGGCAGGAGAGTAAAATCACCTCCTGTTGAAGACCATAGCCAGAGAGTAAAAAGCAGTTAAACAGTCACAAGAACCAAAAAAAGTACAACAGCCTAGGGCCGGTGAATTAAGGGGCAAAAAGCACAACAGTTCAGTGGCTCTGAACCACGAGTCCTTTAATGGCAGAGAGCAGCGGTCTCAGCCCACAGTGTTTGCTACCGACCCAGAGCTTCGGCAGCCACCACCCCATCATCTGACGCTTTCTCATTTCTGCAAGTATTTTACCACCTTCCCCCCATCCCGACCCCAACACCTACTTTAAAAAAAAGAAATAGTACATGAACCACTAAAGATCTAGGTATTGGTGAATTAGTCCAAGTCAAACAGCTAGTTTGTGGCCAAGCTGGACTTGGGACCAAAGTCCTCTAGCCCCCAGCTGATTCTCTCCCTCCTGCCACAACGATAGATAGATAGTCCCAAGAATGGCAAAATGGTGCTGGGCACATCCCATTAAGCACCTGCCTGAGAAAGAAAATGCACACCCAAATGACATCAGAGCTTCCCTGGACAGATGGGAGTACAGGAGTTTGGTTTGGGGTTCTTTTTCCCTTTTTTAGTGTCCTTCAATGGTGCCTGGCCTCACTAAATATTTGTTGGATTAATTTCGATTGAAAAGATGGTTCTACCCTGATTCCGTATTGATTTTAGACTGGGGGTGGGGAAGGGGGTGTTTTCAGGCCTTTTCTGATGACATTCTTGGAAATGCTTTGAGTCTGTATTAGTTTCCCGTGGCTGCTATAACAAAGAACCACAAACTAAGTGACTTGAAACAATAGAAATCTATTCTCTCCGTTCTGGGGGCTAGAAACCCAGAATTGAGATGTCGGTCAAGCTCCCTCTGAAACCTATCGGGGAAAAGACTTCCTTGCCTCTTCTAGTTTCTGGTGTTGGCCAGCAATCCTTGGTGTTCCTTGGTTTGTGGATTCATCATTCAATCTCTGCTTCAATTTTCAAACGGCCTTGTCCCTCCCGTCTATGTGTTGAAATTGTCCGTCTTCTTATAAAGGCGGCAGTCATATTGGGTTAGACCCACCCTGATCCCTTTTTTGGCTTCCTCTTAACTAATGACATCTATACTCTATTTCCAATAAGGTCATATTCACTGGCCCCAGGAGTTAGGACTTAAACATATCTTTTGGAGGGGCACAATCAACCCATAAATGAGGTCTGTCTCCAACTTTATCTCCTTTCCCAGGCCAGTCCTGCCTCCCCTCCTCTTTTCTCTCCCATGACCCTTCCTCACTTCTCCCAAGCACTTTGACCCACTTCAATGGATCCCCCCAGAGCCTGCCCCCTCTGCTTGTCATGCAGACTCGAGAGGAGGTCGAATCTCTGTATCCCACACAGAACTCTGCCCGTGGTGAAGACAGTCAGATGATGGGGTATCATGGGGTGGAGGCCTCTGTCTCATTTCTTCTTTGTGCCTCTTCTCTCTCATCCCCCAAGTGGTATAGAAAATTGAGGGCTGACTTATGGAGTCATATTAGAAAAGAGGTACAAGAGTCTGGGGTCGGGTGGGCCACGGTGGCTCAGCAGATAGAATTCTCGCCTGCCATGCCGGAGACCCGGGTTCGATTCCCAGTGCCTGCCCATGCAAAAAAAAAAAAGGGGGGGGGGGGGGTCTGGGGTCTCTCGTATCATATTTTCCTTCCTTTTTTCTCAGAGTATCATAGCCATGAACATAAGCCAGTATTTTAATTTCCCAGACTGCTCAAGCAAATACTATGAAATGGGACATGTTCAACGATGGAAATTTATTTGTTCCTGGCTTGAGGCTGGGAGAAAGTGCATCACCAAGGTGATGTCTTCTCCCCAAAGACTGTGGTGCTCCGGGGCTGGCTGCCGGTGACCCTGGTCCTCAGCTTATCACATGACAAAGCACACGGCGGCTCCTCCTGGTCTCTCCCTTCTCTTGCAGGTTTCATTGCTGTTCAGCTTCTGGCTGCTCCTTCCAGTGCTTTTTCTCTCTCTCTGTAGGAATTTCATTCCGCCTATAAAGGAGTCCATTAATGGGATTAAGATCCATACTGCTTAGACGGGCCACAGTGGCTCAGCAGGTAAGAGTGCTTGCCTGCCATGCCCAAGGACCCGGGTTCGATTCCCGGTGCCTGCCCATGTAAAAAAAAAGATCCATCCTGCTTGAGGTGGGCCATGCTTTAACTGGTGAAACTTCCTTGAAAGGTCCTTCTGACAATGGGTTCACACCCACAGGAATGGATTAGATGTAAGAACATGTTTTTCTGGGGTACGCACGCAAGCCAGTGTCATGGGTTGCATTGTGTCCCCCACAAAGACATGTTCAAATTCTAACCCCCCGTTCTGAGGGTGTGAACTCATTTGTAAAGAGGATCTTTGAAGAGCCTATTAAGATGAAGCCAAACTTAATCCAGTAATGCTGGAGTCCCTATAAGTAGAGGAAATGTGGATGGAGGAGGAGCCAGGACTCAGACTGCCACGTGATGGGAGCTGAGGTAGAGGGAAGAGTCCCGGGCAAGCCAGCCCTGACTGCTACCGGCTTCATAGTAAACCTGGCCCAATAAATCCCTGAGGTTTAAGGCCTCCAGTCTGTGTTATTTGTCATAGCAGCCCCGGCGAATTAAGATACCAAGTGAAATTAAATGCTGCCCTTGCACCTGCCTGGGGTAGTTGTGTGTGCATGCAGATTTCTGTGAAAACGTGTGCATGAATGCGGGTGCGCTTGGGAGAGTGAGTGTGCGTGTGCATGTGTGTGTCTGGGCACAAGTCCCGTACGTGCGTCTTCTCCTTGGAGTTACTCGGGATCTGCGTATGGTTGTTGGAAGCAGCTGAGAGGCCTCTTTGGTATTCAAGGGCATGGGCCTGGGGTGTTTCCTTCTTCAGTAGAAGTGGGAGCTGTGATCAGTCACCCTGGTGTCTGGATGGCAGGCAGATTGGTTGGGAAAGCAAGACTCGCCCAGCCAGTGCAGGCAGGCCTGGTCAGCCCTCCACTCAGGGACAGTACTGGAAAGAGTGGCCTAGCAAGGGTGAGCCAGAGTCCTGGGCCCTGACCACTGCCCAGGAGCATCAGATCTCTGCACATCAAGGAGGAGGCACTTGGTACCAGGGATCTGGACAAACCTTTGCACTCATCATGACAAAAGTGGGCAGGCAGCCACACCTGTCAGCCTCAGAAGGCCACAATGTGGGAATTCCCCCATAAGCCTCCGCCCTAAGAGAAATACCGCAAGTCCAAATTCAGCCAAGGAAGACACTGTTCTGATCACCTTGGTCCTGGGTACCAGTCCCCAGTCCAAGTCATGGACTTGGCCTCCATCAGCATTTGCTGCTGAGACCAGGAGAGGGGCTTGAACACTGAGAACAAAAGTCACGGGAGGACCCCAGGCCCGTCGGGGTGGCCAGGATGCATGGGGCCTCCTGAACAAGCAAAAAAGGTGAAGCAGAGGAGCTGAGGAAGACTCACAGTGACGAGACTGTACCAAGCATTGCTTCGTGTACCAACTCAAGGGTCTTCACAGCAACCCCAAGGAACGGCCATTCAGCGGCTTACAGGACAGGTAAGGAAACCAATGTTCAGAAAGAAGAGATGACTTTCTCGATATCTCACAGCTATGAAGTGTGTTTGAGTCAGGGTTCAAACAAGGTCACAGACAAGGAACCAAATGCTCAGCAACCAACAGACCGACTAAATAAACAATGGTTTATTTATGGAATACTGTGCAGTCAGTAACACTTCTTAATAGAAGAATATTTAATGACCTGGAAAGATGTTCAAGATACATTGTTGAATGGGGAAGGGCAGCAGCAAGTTACAAAACAGCATGCACAGATGATTGTTAAAAAATAAAATGAAATCCAGAGGTACAGTTTCCTAGGACAAAAACCTGGAAGGATATACAACAAAATATTAGCAGGGGCTTCCCCCGGATAACAAGATAAAATGTGATGTCTGTCCTACAGCTTTGTCCATTTTTTCTTACTACAATCACTTTATAACAAGGACAAACATGACATCGAAGAGCTCAGGCTGTGTTTCAGTTGGAGGAAGGGGCCAGCGGTGCGAGGCAGGGTCCCGGGGCCAAGCAGGAGGGCGCTCTGGGAAGCAACCCCCTTCTTCACAACGGATCGGTCTTTTCCCTGACGGGGCCACCGGCGGGCAGGCTGGGTGCCAGCCCCCACTGCGGGGCCCCCTGGCCCAGCTCTGCGAGCACACGCGATTGAATTCCACCCTCTGGGCCCATGCTCGCAGGGCTGGGGGACACAAAGCCAGCGGTGGGGAGGAGTGGGGCAGTGGTGGGGAGGGGCCGGAGTTGGACCCTGTCTGCCTGGGGGTGCTCAGAAGGGAGGAGGGGGAGCTGGTGAGAGTCTGCTTCAGTGTGAGGGAGGCCCTCACCCAAAAATGCAAACAGTAGTCGTTCATTCAGCTGGAATTGTGGGTCTCAGCCCCATGAGACTCAACAGTGCTCCTTTTAAAAATTATTTTAATTATTTTGTAAATTTGCCTACAATATTATCTATGTATAGATATAATATCCTAATCGATATACTGCCCTAACTGTACTATAAAAGGGGAAATAAAGTAATTTATAATAAAACATCTATTTCGATATGTAAAGACTCAGGCAGGACAGACAGTAGAGGACATCATCCTTTCACACCCCTCCATGCCCCCGACGACATGTACTCACAAATTTCCAAAACTCCTGGGGCATCTAACACACTGAGAACCAACAATTAGAATAATAGTAGCTGAGATATAATGTGTGTTTTCTATGGGACAGATACCCTTCTAAGCCCTTGTATGAATCTAATCTTCACAACACTATGAGTAGGTACTACAATTAGCCCTGTTTTACAGATGAGAAACAGAGGCTCAGAGAGGTTAAGTCACTTGCCTGAGGTTACACAGCAAGTGAGCAGCAGACCCAGGCTAACTGGTCTTCCTTGGTGTGGGGGCTCAGCCCAAGCAAATTGGCCCAATGGAAAGAATAAATCAAAAGTTTCACTTTATCAACCATAGAGCGCATAGCCGAGAGCTTTCTCAGTGACACATGGCGATTAAGTTCATGTGTCAACCTGGCCAGGTTGTGATATGCAGTTGTTTGGTCAAGCAAGCCCTGGCCTGGTTATTACTGTGAAGATATTTCGTGGATTTAAATCATCAGTCAATTGATTGTAACTACCGCTGATTACATCTGCAGTGCACTGCGGAGATGGCCTTCCAGCAATCAGTTGAAGACCTTAAAAGGAGAAGTGATGATGTCAGCGGTCAGAAGGGTTACTGTCCATTTGTACTTCCACGAGACAGCACCTCCTGAGTTCATCAGAAACCTCCATCAGAGTTCCCAGCTTGCGGCTGGCACTATGGAATTTGGACAGCCCATCCCCACAGTGGCGTGAGTCAGATCCTATAAAAATCTCTCACGGTATTTGCATTAAATAGATCTCCTGTCGCTTCTGTTTCTCTAGAGAACCCTGATTAATATAGAGCTCAATCCACATGTGCTAACAATGAGCACAAGGAACATAGCATAATACTCTGCAAATATCCAGAACCAGGGAAGGGCCTAAAACGGGCTGCCCGGGATTCCGGTTGCCTGTCAGGGACGCGGAGAGCGCACGTGCCGGCCACGCTCCCCCGAGGGGGGACAACAGCACGGTCTGGCTCTGAGCTGGCCTCTCCCGGCGGAACCCGCCCTGAGCAGACAGCCTGCCCCTGCTCCTTCCTTGCCCACCACCACCAAGCAGGGGCTGTTTATTGTACCCCTACGACAGGCAGACACTGGGCCGGGGACTGGGAATTATGTCTGTTCCCTCATGGGTCAGGCAAACCCAAACACACTGATCACAGACACAACTCTGCAGTTACAAACTGAGAAGTGCTCTGCAACGGGGAGACCAGGCGAGCCTTCAGAGTCAGGGAGGTTTGTGGAGGTGGAGTACTGAGGAGAGGGAACTGCGGGATTTTTAGAGCTTCAGGGTTCTCAACCCCTAGCTGAAAACAGGAGTCCATCACACATCCATGGAGACCCAAGAGTTAAGGCCAAACTCTGCAGACTTATCACATGTTACGGCATTTCCAGCTCCTAAGCCTGCCCAGTGCATTCAGCCACTTTGCACCATTGGGCTGCCCGTGCCCGGGTGGTGAAGGGGCCCTGAGAAAGACCTCCGGGCCTCGCTGCCCGCCGGGCACACTGAATACTGTTGGCCCCAGCCAAGCACGCGCTCCGGGAGGACCTCTGACTGCGGCACCCCCGGCAGTGTGGGCGCACGGCATATCCGAGGAACTTACAGACCAGCTCTGGTGAAACGAGATATCCCTTCCACTCAGATTATTCCAACTACGCATTCCATTTATAACACCGAAAGCCCTGCCCCTACGCATGCTAACCCGCGGGGCTTCTACCCACCCGCGGCAATATCAACATTCCGAGCTGGATAGCTCTTTGACACGGGGCTGCCCTGTGCATTGCTGGATATTTAGCAGCACCCTGGCCTCTGACCCCTAGATGCCAGTAGTACTGTCCCCCATTTGTGACCCCCAAATATGTCTCCAGACCTTGCCAAATGTCTCCTGGAGGTGGGGAAAGGCTAAAAATCGAGGTTGAGAACCACAGGGCTCCAGTGATTGGGGCAGAATCCTAGAGAAGGCACAACCCAAGTCAGGGGCTGGGAACACGGATCCCAGCGCTAGAGAAAAGGTGGGGTGTGTCTCTCGTGGGGAGGGAGTGTGGAAAAGCTTTAAGGGAGTACTAAGCACCGAGGGAAGTGGGCGCAGCAGGATGTGGGTGACATACATGGAGGGGATGTAGCACTGGACGGCCAAGGGCACAGGGATAAAGAGAAAAGGGGAACACATGTGGGGAAGAAGGCGAAGCTGCCTTGCTTCCTGGCTCCTGCCCGGGCTTCACGTCTGCATTGGTGAAAACCTCTGACTGAGACACCTCCTTACGACAATTTTGATTGAGGGTCCCTTGTCTATCAGAACTGATCAGACTTTTCAAAACTCGCTCCACCCCACCACCTGAGGGAGGTTAGCATGACTTTCAGACCACGGAATGAATCACAGACCACACGTGGACATCCGTCCATCTCTTCTGTATTCCCCCCTCCTAAGCCGTCTCCCCGCCACGTCTCCTCTCGTCCTGATGGCTTCCGGCCATCTCCTTGGTCTGGGTGGGCAGATTTGGAAGGGGAGGGAGATTCCTGGCCTGTAACTCTGAGAAGGGCCAGGAACAGGGAGACCAGTGCCCTGGGCTGGTCAGTAAGGAGCCCATGCCCTCCTGACCCCCAGCTCTCCGCTGAGCCACTCTTGGGGAAGAGCAGATTCTCGGGCAAGCAAACCTTTGGCCGTTGCACTTGGCTCTTGACTGGAATAATTGGTGACGCGGCCGAGAGTGATGTCATGCCTCTGCAGAAGATGGAGAATGACTTTGAACAAGGCACTCACCTTGGCTCCAGCCCGCTGCTTGTCGAGGGGGCGAGGGTGGACTTGATGAGGTGGGACGTTCCTGCACTGACTTTCTGATTTAAGACAAGAGCCCTCCTGGACATGTCCTTCTGAGAGGAGAGTGGCAGCCATGGCTTTCGATTACCCTCCTTGCCTCCCCACCCCCCTTTCCTCTAGTTTCCCTGGGGAACGTCCTTCCCCAGGTGGTAATAGTAGACCGAGCTGTCAATCATGGTAACCTAAAACCCCTCCCAAGAAAGCAGGGGTCGGAAGCATCCCAGCTGGGCTGTTCAGTCAGAGAACCCCTCCCCGCGGTGCCTGGTTCACTGATGGACATGGTCCCAAGCAGAACCAGTTAGAATCTTCCCTGGGATGTGAAAGACAGAAGTTACATTTCCAGGTATTTATTAGGCTGGAAAGATGTGAGTCTCGGGCTATCAGCTGCCATCTTCCTGCTACAGGAAGAAATTTATACATCTGCAGAATAAAGTCATTACGCAGAGGAAGGCAGGACTGAGCGCTGGAAACAGACAGAGATAAATCCCTGCTGACATTGTTCCCACCCCTGGATCCAACCGTGCCTGCAGCTGATGGCCAGTTTCGAGATTAATAAAATCCTTTTTGCTTAACTAGCTTGGTTTGGGTTTTTGTAACTTGCAACTGGAAGGATCCTGACTCATATATATAACCCTTCAGTATCTCTCCATCTAGGGCTGTGAGGAGGGTAGTGAGCCCAGGGAGAGGTAAAACCTATCAGTTTACACCTCCAGCCTGAGCCAATGAATCCCAAGAACCCCCAGCACAGTTCTTCTGCTATGCAGTTTAACAGGTTCTTAACTCCAGCCTTGCGGAGGGGAGCTCTCCTAACCTAACCTATGGCTCATGCCACCAGGGAAATTTGTCAATCTCAAATTCGACAGCAGCCTTGTAAAAGGAAGTCCTGGCCCCCAGCCACAGGGTACCCCAGAAAACAAGCGAGTGGGATCTGTAATGCACAGCCCACCATCAAGATGGGGAACAGGGCATCCTTGGACTCTGCACTCAATACTCGTCTCCACCATGGGAGGCCTTACCTAAAGTCGCATCCTAAAAAATAAGAGGTGGTTCACAAGTCTGGTCCCGACTCTTCCTGTTCTGTGGTTCTGAACACGCGTAGGGGCAGGCCCTCTGTGCAGGTGGCGCTTTCAGGGGTATCAAATGCTTTCACCCCATTTGCCCCCTCCGGGGGTGCGAGCCAGCCTGGCACAGATTCCAGCCTGGCCCTGAGAAAGGCAGCAGAATCTGCTGTGTGTCCACATATTCCCAGGCACCCGAGCAGGGGGCTTTCCCACAGGCCCCGTCCTCTCCAGATCTTTCTGGAAGTTTCATCCAACCCTAGTGGCCAAGCACCATGACTTCATGACCTGGCCAGGCCCCCCCTAAAAACCCTTGTCAGATGCAGCATTGGCTCTTCCCAAGACCTATCTCTTTGTCTCCAGTGGTTCCCAGGGTCCTGGGCTCTGGGCTCAGAGGGAAGTGGTGGGATTTAGCCCCCTGGGGAGGAAGCCTGAGAAAGCAACCTAGGGAGCAGGCCAGGCTCTGCGGTCCCATTGGATGCTGGAACCCGTGAGAGGCCTCTGGGGTTTCCTTGAGATGACGCCGGTGAAACACTAGATGTCACTGTGTAGCCGACGGGACAAAGGTGGATTTTCCCTGTCATGGACCCTAAAGGAAGGACTGAAACAAGGCTGGGAGGCCTGAGTGGAGGAGGGCGGTGACTGCATCCTCCTGGCCTTGAGACAGAAGCACTCCTGGCGAGGCACGTGCCGGGGCTGGCAAGCCTGGGGGCAGCGGAAGTCTCCATCAAAGGCCCAAGACGAGGTGGGGTGAGTTGCAAGGACAGTTTCCGATCTGCTTTGCTGGGGCAGTGCCTCTCATCGCATCCTTGGGTGGGACCAGAGGCCACTGCACCCTGGTCACACCCCCACCCGAATATACCTGTCCAGGAGACCAGCTCAGCTTCCTGGGCTCTGCCTGAGGTTACTCCCCACCCCCACCCCTACCCCACAGAAGGTGTGATGGAAAAAGCTCATTTCATTTACTCACCTGGTCTAGCCTCTAATTTTCAAGTCTCCAAGCCTAGGAGAACCTGGCCATTGCGATGGAAAGGCCTGAGACATTCAACTTTCCGGGGATTGGCCGATGGCTCCCGACTTGCCCGGGCCCCACCCCACCCCACCCCACCCCACCCCACCCTGCCTGAGGACAGAGACCCACCCACAGGCTCACCCTGCAGATCCCAGAGGTGAGCTACTGTTCTCGAATTTCTGGTTCCCTGGTTGGGTTTCAGGGGAGGGAAGGGTGGGAAACAGAGGGGAGCCAGGGTGGGGCTGCCCTCCTCCCCCTGGGGTCACCCCCAGACCTAGGGCCTTGCCCTCCATCTCCAAACCCTTTCTCTGATCTGGCTCTTATCTGCAGAGGAAAATCAAAGGGGGAGATGTGGGGGAGAAAAGGCAGTTGTTCAGTGGATGGATTCAAGGCTCCACGTATGCGATGGGAAGGAAAGGTAGGGATGGGCAGACACAAGAAAAGCAAGACTGAGGTACGCAGGGTGCATGGGGAAGCTGAGCTAGGAGCTGACTTATCTAGGAGGCCGTGGGCTTTGGTCTGGTGGTGGCCTACCAAAGGGGTCATGGGGGTGATGGGTACCTCTAAAGCAAAAAATTCCTTTTGCATAAATAGCCACTTCCTTTCCCTTATCCATCAATCCACAAATATAAATTGATCACCTCTTAGAGGTTGCACTGCACTGGGCAATATAGGGGAGATGCAATAAAACCTTGTCCCTGTTCTCAGAGGTGTTACGGTCTAGTTAGGAAGGCAAGACTTATGAACAATAAAGCTCATTGTGTATACCACACACAACATCGGCTGTGCAAGCCCCTTGACAATGGTGCAAGTCTGTGAGGTCCTAACTATTAAGTGTTTACACAGAAGCATCTTAGTCCCAATGCTGCTCCCTGATCATTCCTGCCATAAAAAAAAATAGCACAAAAATGCAAGACCGAAGCCCTCCCAATTTCCACAGAGTATCTGAGAGATTCTGTTCAAGACTGTGTGCCTCTGCATAGGCGTGCATGCGTGTGTGTGTGCAGAAGGCACGTCCGTGACTTCATACTTGGGAACCCTGAAGAAAAGAGTTTCTTAGAATTCTTGCATGTTAAAGCAGCAAAGGAACTGAGGGGTCCCATCAGCCCCTCGTTGCACAGGGCGGGGCTGGGGGGAGATAAGGGCTAAGGGTTGAGTGACATGGTCAGATCACTCCATGAGTGAACAACTTGATTTGCCAGGAGGCTTATTTTGCTTGATGTACGAGCTCCCAGTGGGGAGATGTGCCCCTGGAAATGGGATATCAGATGTTTGTTTTCTCTTCTGCCTTTTAGGCAGCAGTGGTGACAGTGGTGGCACCTGATGTCAGCTATGCCAACCTCAAACATGAAAAATCAGCGGGAGGTGGTGAAGGAGCTGGGGTCTGCCTCTGGAGGGCAGTGTGGTGGTTCCACAGGAGGCTAGGGGTGGAGTTGCCATGTAAACCTGCAATCCCGTTGCTAGGTGTATACCTGGAGGCACTGAGAGTGGGGACACAATGGACATTTGCACACTGGTGTTTATGGTGGCAGTGTTTGCAATTCGCAATGGATGGAGGTGGCCTAAGGGTAAAACGACTGAGGAATGGAAGAGGGAACTGTGATGTATACATAGGACAACTTCCGAGTGGCCACAAGAAGGAATGAAGTAGTGAGGCATGCAAGGAGGGAATGAACCTTAAGGACTGTATGTTGAATGAAATGTCAGAAACAAAAAGACAAACATTATCAACCTCACTCATCCGAACTAACCGTAATATAAATACTTGGAGAATTGATGTTGAGAGCAGGTGGGGGCCTATTATAAAAGGGTATTATCCTAGGGTATAAGCTTTTACAGCAGTCACATGTATTCCAGAGTTGCACCTGTTATTTCTAAATCCTGAGATACTGAACTATTTGTGTATAACCTGGTCGTTCCCTGAAACTTCAGAGCTCTGAAGCTATGAAAATCAGCATTACCTCATATAGCAACTGTTTAAAAAGTTGAAAAGTGATCAGACTTTGGCTATAGAAATAAAGGAAGCCAATCTGGATGGGACTGAGGTAAATCAGAATACAGGGTATAGGGTAATATGATCTATATTTTAAAACTTCACCTTCTGTGCGAGACCAAAGGAAGAGATGTTTATTTGGTGCCAAATTTATATTTGGGATAACACATTATCTTATTTAACTTGTATGGTCAATTTATTTGAACACCATAATTACATGGAATCTTGAAAAGGGCATGAGATCATGTCAGTTTGTATAGGTTAGTGTAATGCCCTGATGCATCCCAGAATAGTTTGGGTAGAGAATAAAAAGTATTTGCAAAGTCCCCATGGGGGACTGGGGAGAAAGAAGGAAATATTCAACTTCCCCATCTGGGGAATTCCTGATATTCTCGCAAACAGTGAGGACAATGAAATCGGCTGAGCCCTTCATCTCAGGGCTCACTGCTCTGAGACTTATTCCTGCAAAGGAGAAGCTAAGTCTACTTATGATTATGCCTAAGAGTCACCCCCAGAGAACCTTTTTTGTAGCCCAGATGTGGGCTCTCTCTCTAAGCCAACTCCGCAGATGAACTCACTGCCCTCCCCCTTATATGGGACTTGAATCCCAGGGGTGTAAATCTCTCCAGAAATGTGGGACAGGAGACCCAGGCTGAGCTGGGATCTACCATCATGAGCTTGAGAAAACCTTCTTGACCAGAAGGGGGAAGAGAGAAATGTGATGAAATAAAATGTCAGTGGCTGAGAGATTTCAGAGTCAAGAGGTCATCCTGGAGGTTATTATGCATTAGAGATATCCGTTTTAGTTTGCGGTATATTGGAGTGGCTGGAGGGAAGTACCTGAAACTGCTGAACTGTGTTCCAGTAGCCTCAATTCTTGAAGGCAAGTGTATAACTATATCGCTGTGACCGCGTGATTGTGAAAACGTTGTGTCTGAGGCTCCCTTTATCCAGGGTATGGACAGATGAGTAAAGAAAATAAGGACAACAAATAAATAAATAATGGCGGATAAGGGGTTAAAAAAAAAGTTGGGTAGATTGCAATACTACTGGTCAATGAGAGGAAGGGGTAAGGGATAGGGGATATGTGGGCTTTTCTTTTTCTTTCCTTTTCTGGAATGATGCAAATATTCTAAAAATGATCATGGTGATGAATACACAACTATGTGATGATATTGGAAGCCATTGCTCGTATACGTTGGATAGACTGTGTGTGAGTGAAGATATGTCAATAAAAATATTTAAAAAAAAAAAAAAAAAGCTGGGGTCTGGAGGCAAATTTATAAGGCTTATCTGGCCCTATCTGCACCTCTGTTTCTCCATCTGTAAAACAGGACTCCCAGAGAGGTAGTGAGGATTGGATGTTTGGATGGGTAGATATATATGCAGCAAACTTAGTTCCTAGGCATGCAGTAAAAGCTCAACAGAGAGTCATTTTTATGATTATTCTCTGCTTGCATTCTTCACCAGCAGGATTCCTGGAAGCCCTCCTCAGCTGAGAAATGGCTGTTAGGACCCACAGCCCACCCCTTTGGGTCTCCCAGCTCACAGGCTGCAATTTTTACCGATTTACCTCGCAATCCCCAAACCCCATCTGCAGGCAACTGATGTAGAAGCTTCTCGCCACCTCCTGGTGAAAATGAGAACTGCAGACAAGTGGTTTAGTTCTGGCTTTGTCTGTGGCTGGGGGGTGGGGGGTGGGAGATTAGGAGTTGGGGGGCGGGGCGGGGGGTTAGTCTGGAGCATTCCGTAACAGGCTGATGCGTCCTGAGTGGGGAAATGGGTACCCTTCCCCCTGCTTTGGGATTGTTTACTTTTTGCCTGACTCATGACGCTATCCACAATATGAATCCGGTAAAGTTCCTATTTCGGGAGCTTACATTAGGCCGTTGAAATCCACACAGAGGAGCTCGCTCTTTGTGCAGGTTTCATTTTTGTTATTTGCTTTTTTCTCTTCCTTTCCCTCTCTCCAACCCCACTCCCACCCTGTCACCCCTATCATTGCTCATTAAAATCGGCAAGCACTACGCAGCTGGCCTCTGTCTTCATTTTAGGAATGAGGACCCTCAGCCCGGTCAAGCGTTTTCCTTTTGGCCAGCATGAGCCTTGCCGAGCTGCTGAATCCAGGCTGCCAGGGATCAGCCCCCGAGGCCAGGTACCAGGTCTTCCTTAGCAACTGCTGCTGAACCACAGCAGAAAGGGCCTGTGGGATCAGGCCCCCAGGGGCGGCCCATTTAAAGAAGCCATACTTGAGCCTGAGCCCAGGCAGAGCTGGCGAGAGAGGAGGAGCGTGGGCTCGCGCTGGCCCAGGGCCTTCCCGCCCCTCCGCCCCTTCAAGAACCCGTGACAAGCAACCTTGCCTGGTGCCCAAGCGCCTGCCAAGCCCAGTCGTGTTAAAACCCTGGCAAGCTCCACAAGGAGTCCAATTTCAGCCCAGTGGGTGGGGAAACCAAGGCAGCTAGAGCCCAATGTGTTCGAGGTCACCCATGCCACAATGCTGGCCCCCGGGCCCTGGAGGCTGGACATTCAAGGCTGCGTGCTAAACTGAGCGCTCAGACTCACCCTGAGCCCAGGGCACTGGAGGAATAAACATTTCCCGAGTCGTATTCACAGCAGAGCCCAAGGAAAGGACCAGCTCTTTCCATGCATGAATTCTAACCGCAGTTCCCTCTCTCCTGGGGAAACAGAGGCATTGAAGGCCCCCCTACAGGGAGTCAGGTCCCAGCCAGGCATCCAACTATAGAGTCCAGCTCTCAGCTGAGTGCCTGGAACACCAGACATCAAAAACCTGGCAGGCCCAGGGAGACGGGAGGATTAGATCATTACAGCAGAATGAAGGAAACGGAGAAACCGAGGGAGTGGAGGAGGGACAGAGGCCAAGAATGTTTCAAAGCGACCTGAAGGCTCCTTCAGATTAGAACAGGCCCACACACAACTGGCAGCTTCCTCCACTGCCTGAGTTACTCAGCCTGCAGAACACTTGGCATGTCTCGGCTCTTTTTATTTGGGGAGGGGGGCTGGCCCCCAGGTATGTGCCCAGATGATGAGGTGACTGGAACAGTGAAGACATTTGGGTACTCTGCGTGGACACACATCTGGGCAGACAAACATGCGTATGCGGGCGCCCGGGCCAGGCGTGCGAGACCACAGGAGGGTATGTGTGTTTGCGTGCAGGCTACAAACATGTTTTCACAAAGCTCAAGGAGAAGCAATCAGTCATCTCCGAGGAATCTTAGCAACAGCCATCCCCAGAAAAGGCTTCTGCCAGCTGGAGCAGGGATGAGTCAGCAGAGGCGGCAGGGGGTGGGGGGGGCAGGCAAGAGCTTTCGGCCACTGGAGCCGGCCTCACCCATCTCCCGGGAAGGCCTCCAGGCCTGGGCTGGCCGCCTCGCCGGGGTCACTGCTCTGGCACCGGTGACCGAGAACACATTCCTGGAACTGGCCAGCACAGTGGGCTAAAGGGTTTTTCCCTCCCCCTCCCTCTCCCTTTCCCCCTCCGGTCCCGCCCCACACCCGCCCTTTCCTCCCCCCCTCCCCCCTTCTCTCTTACTGCAAAACCCAAACACAGGGCGCTCACGAGTTCAGTAGCTGCAGCCAAATGGCAGGAGCTAGAGGCGGAGGGGTTGGGACAGATTCGCTGCCTAGGCCCAAGCAGGCCAGGGGACAAGGACGCCTCCCACCAGGCAGCTGACAGGGACCTGCTAGCGACTGCTGAGCTCTGCTTAGGTCCTCCAGGGCAAAAGTGGCAATTTGCCCGGGGCCACGGAGAACAGGCATGCAAGGTGGTGGCCCCTCCCGGGGAAACGGACCGTGTCTTTCCTTGCCCCAGTAGCAGAGCCTCAGGGGGTGTGGGGGGCTGACCAGAGGAAGGAGAGCCCCAATTCAATTATTATTAATGACAATTCTATTGCCTGCGTGCATGCCCATTTCACCCTTGCAGTAACCCTCAGGGGTGGCAGAATGCTCTCCTTTTATGGGTGAAGGTGTGTGACCCGCAGTCACGCAGCGAATAGCCGTGAGCTCAATAGGCTAAAGCAGACCCCAGGGCGCCGACCGATGGACCACACTGCCCTTCTCCAGGGGCCCCACCTATGTGTGCCAGGACCGCTGTGCCTACAAAGAAAGAAGAAATAAATACAAACAAACAAAAAACTAGTGCCACCCCCTTCTCCCTCCACCCGCCTGTGAGCAAACAGATCTTGCCATCTGCAATCTCAGCGGCAGCAGCGGCAGGGGCAGGAACCACCTCGCCCAGCCCAAATCCCTGGCCTCCTTTACTGGAGGCAGGAAATGAATAAAAGCTAAATGAGTTTGAAAATGCCAGGAGGCAGTGTTTATCCCCCCCTTCCCCCTCCCCTCCTCCTGGCAAGGACCGTGTATAGTTACAGTTTAATCTTGGAAATGCCAGACAGCTGTTCCCGTTGCTAAGAGACTGGCCCACATTATGCAGATGTCAGGGACCTCAAATGTCTGCCGGAAATTACAGATCATGTTGGAGGAGCAGAGGGGCCTTCTCTCTGGCTGGGGAGCTCAGCGGGAGACCCCCTGGGGGGATAGCAGAAAGAAGAGGCCCACCCCTTCCCGGGTCTCCTCCTCCCAGACTTGGGCTCCTTCCCTTGGTCTGGTCTGCTCTGCCGTCCTGGCCCCTCCTTCCTTCAGCTCCCACCCCATATCCAAGCCTCCATCTTTTGACAGCTCCACTGCTGCCCAGCTCCACCCCCACCCTCCAGTTTTGCTTCTGGGGCCTCTTTCTTTAAGCCCAGTATCCCTCTGCCTGTCTCCCAATATTCCCTGTTGCTGTGACCCAGGAGAGCTGGCTCAGACAGGACTGTGAGGAGGGGCGGTCCCCACCCCAGGAGGTTGGGATTCCACCCGGTGAGACCTCGGGGTCAGGTGGGCCACACCCGTGCACATACACATACCCTCTCTGCCATCATCCCAACCCAGGTCCCACAGAAACCCAAGCCAGGGCCATTGCCATGGCAACCGCAGGCTGTCAGAGCTGCTGCATCACTGGTCCCTGGGGAAGGCAACCGCCATCTGAGCAGGGAAGCAGGAGGGGGAAGCCCTTTTCCAAACTGGCACTCTGTCGTGAAGCCTGATGGAAGGTGACGGGGGAATTCACCAGGGCGCTGGGGTGGAAGGGGAGCAGGCACAGCTCCTCTGCCAGGCTGGAGAGGTTCGCAGAGAGGGTGCAGGTGTCACCCGGGGAGGAATGGCATCTTCAGGAAGATTGCTACGATTGCAGGGGAGGGAGGCATGCTGGGGTCTGGGCACAAAGTGGGTGCTGAGTGGCTGCGGGGTCCCTGAGAGCCCACATGGTGCCTTGAAGGCAGAAACTTGACCTTCCAGTCCACACACCCAGGCAGGGGGATCTCTTCCTGCTGCAGGAAGCACCAGCCGTAAAACAAGGCTAGGCGCACTTCATGTGCCCTGGAGGGTGGTTGTGAAGATAACAATGATGTGTGTGTATCTGTGTGTGTGCGTGTGTTTGTGTGTGTCCCTTTCTCCCCACGAAAGGAAGGCCTCATTGTCACCCATCTGGTCTTTCTGAGAGATGCCAGTGAGGCTGTTGGAAGAGGACGCTATTTCGCTTTCTTTCCAGATTCCCAGGTCTTCTTTCCTGCGGGTGGACGCCTCACAGGGTCACCTGTCCTGGCTCTTCTGGTCAGCTCCTCCTTAGCACATTCTTACAGCAGATGTAGTGATGGGTGGGGAAACTGAGGCACGGAACCTTCCCAGACCTGCCCAAACCATCACAGATCATTATCTTTTCCAGGGCCCCTCAGAGCTGCCAACTCCAGACCCTCCAGCCTCAGCCCCGGCCAATGGCTCAAATCCCGGGTGGGCTGTGACCGCTGTCTCCTGAAAGCTGTGGTCAGACAATGGCTGTGGAGTTATATGCCTGGCTCCTCTCTTATGAGCTCTGTGGGCTTGGGTAAAATACCCAGCCCCCTGAGTTCTCATTTCTTTTTCTGGAAAATGGTAATAATAGTAATAGGACCTCTCAGGGTTGCTCTGAGGATTAAATGAGATAAAGCATGTAGCATGCTTAGCTCCTGCTAAACTCTCAATACATTTTAGTTCTTTTGTTAAGGTGGAGTCGGTTCCTGGGCGCTGCCTTCTTCAAAAGGCGCCAGGCTTTAGCAGTGGCAGGAGGGGGAATTCCTTGCACACCCACTCCTCTGCAGCACCGCGACAGGTTTCTGCCTCCTCAGAAGGTTCTAGAAGAATTGTCCAGGGCACTGCACCTGGGAGCACTCTGAGGACAGGCACCAACCACGAAGACTGGGAGATGGGAGATTCACAGGGGTCTCAGGGAAGATGCTCCACCAGAAAGGGGGTGGCTGGTGGAGGAGGGTGCCCCCCTCCCACCCCGTGGAACTGCTGAGCCAGAAAGAATTTATCAGAGGGCAGGAGCGCCCTGAGGCTGAGTCACGGCTTGCTGCCAGTTCCTTCAGCCCCTCAGGGCCCTCGGAGGCCTTCACTTGGTAGGAGGGAGGCGACTGCTCTCTCTTTGTTCCTTTCTCTTTCATTTCCCTCCCTCCAGCTCTTTCTCTCTCTCCCTCACTCACTTTCTCACCCTCCCCCTCCTTCTCTCGCTCTCCCACCAACCTCAGTTCCCTCCCCCTTTCATCATTCCCTTGAAGCTAATTTCTTGCTTTCTCATCCTTTCTTCTTCCTCAGAGCTTAGAATCACACTTTTAGAATCACCCTCTTCCCCCGCCCTCCTCCGTGTCCTTCCCCTCCACCCTCTCCCCATCATTCTCTTTCCTTCCCCCTTCTCCATTTCCTCCCTCCTGTTTCTTGTTTCTCCCCCTCTTTCTCTCCCGTGACCCATCTTCTCCTGCTCCCTCCTCTTCACCCAAAGAGACACCTTGAGTCCCCAAATAGAAAAAACAAGGCAAGACTGACCATTACGCCTCCCCTTGCTGCCTCCCCAGCCTCAGCTCCTGTCTGGAAGGTCAGGGATGAGAGCCCAAGGTCAGAGCTGAGCAGAAAGCCAGAGGGCCGAGGACCTGGAGCCCTCCGCCTGCCTGGGAACTCCTGGGTCAGGTCCCCTGCTTCCCGCGGAGTCCCACCTCTCTGCCGCAGGAGCCCCCAGGGGACCAGGCCATGCGGCTGAGTCCCAGACACCCCCCTGCGTCTGTTTACTGCCTTACTCTCCACCCCTTCTGCAGTGAATCAAGGTGAGGAGGTAAGAAAGAAATCCGAAGCAAGCAAGAATCGCTTGCTTGGAATCGGAAGGACAATGGCTGGGGGAGATACCCCACCACCCGCCATCCCTGAGACATGCCCTGTGGTGGGAAAAGCCTGGCGTGGGCACCAGACTGGCCAAGTCTGAATCCTGGCCCTTCTCCTTCGTAGCCAACGACCGAGGGCAAGGCACTGTGGCTGCACCTCAGTGTCCACCGCTGTAAGATGGGGCTAAGAAAGAGCACCTGTCTCAAGGACCATGCTGCGGATGCCAGTTCCTCCCTCCTTAGAGAAAAGAGGATTTCGTGGAGGAGATGGGGCTCATTCCTAGCGTGAGGGATGGATAATAAAAGTAATCATACTTCTGCTGTTGTTGACACCCAGTGCTAGGCTAAGCGTTTTGAAAGCATCGTCTCACTGAACCCCACCCCACCCCCCACCCCAGCAACACCACGAGGCAGTTTATTTTCTTAGCCCTGCCTTGTAGAGGAGGTAGCTGGGGCCCAGAAAGGCTAAGTAATTTGTCCCAAGTCACACAACAAAGTGCAGAGATGAAGTTCTCAACTCCTCTGCTATCACTCGGGGAGAGCAGCCCAGTCAAGGTGCCAGGAGGCAAGGCCAAGAGGGGCGCCGTGACCATGCGTGAGCCGGGGATGGGGAGGTCCTGGGCAAGGCCACGGCGCGATTCGGAGGCCACTGCAAACCTACCCCTCTCCCTGCCCTCACACTCAGCTGTTTCCTGGCTCGGTGCTCAGACCCCTGCCCAGCCTGCCATCCCCTCCCCGCCTTCCCCCTACCCTCCCCCCGCCCCGACCCCCACCATCCAGAGGATCGCTAGAGTTCAGGCCCACCCTTGTACGGCCCGGATAGTCTCTGTGTCTTTGGCACCCCGTGGTGTGTAATGGGACGGTCTCTCCTCTGGAGGGTGAGGGCTGGGCCTGTGGAGTTACCGCCGAGATTACAGACAGGGCTGGGGAAGGAGAGCGGCGGCGGTGGTGGCGCAGGGACTGTGGGAGGGGGTTTTTCTGTGTGGGAAATAAGGGGGGGTGAGGCCTCAAAGCAGATGGTTTCAGCGGAAAGGGGTGAGCTAGGAGGACTTAGCCAAACAGGTAGAGTTACCCACCTCTGGCATCCCGGGCCAGGCCCCCCCACCCCCAGCCCCGGCCATCTCAGATTACACTGTGCGCTGCTTTCAAATAGAGCTCCACGGTTTCCATGGCAACTTTCCCACGTGGTGGCTGCCTTGGAGGCTGGGGCGGGGCAGGGGGTGGTGGTGAAGGGCAGCTGACAAGAGGAGAGAGACTCGGGAAGGTGAGCCGAGCCAGAGCCAAGTCTGCCCCGCCACCCCCACGTCTGGCCGAGTCCCACTCCCATCCTCTGTGGTCCCCTGCTGCCCTCACCCTCACCTCCAGGGCTTCACCAAAGGCCACACAAGGCCCTGAGGGACAGAGGACATGGAGCTCCCGGACACGGGGACAGCAAATGCACCTGCCCCAAAGGTGCCCTTGACCTGCGGCATGTGCCACTGACACAGTCCTGGGGCAGGATCTGGTCACGCCTGCCTCCAGGCCCTTCCTTTGCAGGAGGCTTGGCATCCTGCTCTGGGGCTGGGGTTTGGAGTCAGCTCTGCCACTGGGAGCTGCGTGACCTTGGGCAAGGGCATAACCTCTCTGAGATTGTGTCCTCATCGTTATAATGGGGGTGGGTGCATCTGCATTTCAAGGTTGTTGAGAGAAGAAAATGAGTGGACTTTGGAAGATAAAATATATGTGTATATATAAGAGATAAATGCAGAGGCGCCTCTGTTGAAAAGCCTCCCTATCCGTTATGGGCCCAGCCATCCACGGAGTCCTACAATTCAGAAGCCCTTAGAATCTTGATTTCTTAAAAAGCCCTTACTTTCCTGTACTAACCTGTGTCTTGACTGATCTTTTCTGCACTTGACCCCTACAAAGAGCGTCTTCTTCTGGCCGAATATCTGCTGCAGAGCCAGTGCTGGGATGAACATGCCTTGCTGTCCTGTGCCCATAGCTGATGTCTGAGAGCCCCAAGGTTTTCCCTGGAGAAAGCTGCACAGACTGCCCCGGGACTCTCCCACGGTCTCCCCTTCTCTGTCTTCAGCCTGAGCTCTCGCGTGGACCCTGACTGGCGATTTCTCCCCAACCTTGCTGGAGGGGACTAAACCAGTCCCCAGACGACCCAGATCCCAGGTGACAGAACTTAGCAGAGGTGTGGGGTGAAGGACGAGGAAGAAAGAGGCCAGGCGAGCATCTGCAGGGCTCCCTGCCCCAGCCAAACGTATGGGAAGCTAGCAGCTCGCCTCCTCCACCCTTCTCTCTTCCTTCCCGGTCTCAATGCACTGGCTCAGCCACCCCTCTGAGCTGGCATTTCCCTGCCCTCTCTCTGGAGTCCCGGGGGTTTCCCTGAGCTGGTTCCTCCTGCCCTGGGACCCTGCGGGAAGGGATAGCCTCCCTCCGTCATCCATCAAGGGGAGTGGGGGGGGGGGGGCGGCGAGTTGATCTCTGAGGCCCCCTCCGGCTCCAGAACACTGACTCTGCAATTCTCGGCAGCCAACAGAAGGGGCTGTGGGCGACGGCAGCCTCCTCCCACACAGCACAGCCCCCCCCCTTTTGTCACCATACTTGGAAATGCCCCCAACCCCAGAGAGGGTGGCTTTCATTATTTTTTTTTTCCCTTTATTAATATCAAAGGTTTCTTTTTTGGTCAAAAATTGTAACTCCCTTGAGACAGCGCAGTCTCTGAGCCGGCTCCCCATGTTTCCATGGCAACTGCAGCTGGCTCACATGTGTGGTTGCTATGGAAACGAAGCTGGTTTTCCTCCCCTCCTTCCCCTCCCTTCTCACTTTCCCTTCCCTCCTCAGCCGCCTCACCACCCCTCCTTCCCCTTCGCATCACTTGGGATGGAGGGAAAGGGTGAAGAGACACCCCAGTACCTCGGGAGCACACTGGGTCCTTGTCCCTGGCTCAGCAATGGCTGTGGGCCCAGCCCTGTGACCACGCCTCTTCTCCCAGCCCAAGGGGTGCTCCTGCAGGGCCCCTCCTTCCCCGCCCCGCTGCCAGGAGGATTTTCTGATGGGAAGTACAGAGGCCCAGACAGCTCTCTCCGCTCAGCAAGCACCCAAGTGAGACCCGCCTCTATAAAGGGTGGGTGCTGACTTCCCCCCAGGAGCACAGCCCCAGCATAGCCCTGACCCCAGACAGGGCCCTGGCACCTCCACACTGTGCCCTGCATTTTTTTTTTCTGTCAAGTCATAAATGTGCAAAAGAAAAGGAAGGATTCTTGGGGAGGGAAATCAATGGCGATAGAGATGGGGACAGAGAAGGGGTGTGCATAGAGAGCTGCCTCTCACTTGTCTGGAGACGTCATATGTATACTTCTCCCCACTGAAACGTAAGCTCCTCGAGGGTAGGGACCCTCACTGACTTGCCCCAGGGTCAATCCTCTGGCACCAACCAGAGGAATAAATGGTGCAAGAAAAAAACTAACATACACAAAAATGTTAATTGTGATGATTTTCTAGGAGGTGATTCTTAAAACAGCTTTTGGCTTCTTTTCTTTTGTGAACATGCATTAAATATATACCAAGTATAAACAATATGTTTATTCATTTGATTTTAGAGAAAAAAACTAAAGGGAACTTGGAAGAGGCCAGAAAGTCAAAGCAACCAGAGGCTTTGCATTCGGGAACACCCGAGCAGGTGGCGTGGCTGGCTGATCCAGCTCCTCCTGTCACACGCTGGGCCCAGAGAGGCAAAGTGACTTTCTGGCTGTCACACAGAGTGTCATAGCAACTGGAACCCCGTCCAGTAAAAGAGGGACCTGGAATCTAAAGTCAGAAGATCATTAGAAAAACGCTGTCTGGCCAGGTAAGGGCCAGCCAAGAGTGAGTCTCTGACATCTGCTGCATCTCGAGGTAACAATGGTGGTGACAGGTGGCTGGAGGAAACGCTTCAGTAGCCCAGGCAAGCATCCTCCTTCCTACCTAAACCTGTGCCTGAGGGTGGGCGCGGGCATCCCCCTCCCCACCTCCCACCCTCACCCTGTCTTCCAGGCATCAGACTGGAAGTTTGACAACACACAGCCGTCCCTAGAGAATGGCTGAAAGCTGCACTGGGGTTGCCATTGCAAAAGAGGGTAAAGTTCTGGCTTCCCACCCCATGAGAGGAGGGCAGGCAGGAGGCCATCTCAAGGTCAAAGAAAGCCTTATGCAGATTCTTTTCCCCAGCCAAGGTCACACTTCCTGTTCCTCTCCCTCACCTGCAGCCAACTCTAACTGCAGGGAGTAGGCATGGCATCTCTGGAAATCCAGGCCCAGAGCTACTTCAGAGGACTTAGTGGCGTGGATTGTTGGGGTGAAGGGATCAGGGGGAGCATCCTAATGATCCTGCCGTCTCCTTATTTGATGGACAGATGATAGGGGAGGTGAGGGCTCCTGGCTCATCTCTGGTCAGCTAATCCTGCTGGCTGTAAAGACAGAGAGGGGACCTGGAGGAGGACAATGTGGAGAGATGCAGAAGGGAGGGGAAGAAGGAAAAAAGAGGGAAGCGACTTTCTCCTGCATTGCTGTTATGTCTCTGCTTGTCTCCCCTGTCACCAGGGAGAGGTGCTCTCCATGCCCCTCGGTACTCCCAGGCACTAAGGACACGGAAATAGATGGGGAGGGGCTGAAGGGTGGGGGAAGGGGGAAGCTAAACGTGGGTAGATGGGTATGAATTTGGGATAGGGTTAGGGACCCCCTGGGGTGAATTGAGGGTTAGGAGATGTGGTGAAGGGATCTTGCATTCAGTGCTTCATAATAAAAATAAAGTTGAAAAGTTTGGTATGTACTTTTAAGGTCACAGTGAGAAAACCACCATATCCCAAGGTTCTGATCCGCCCTGTAGTACCCAGCCCAGGCAGAGGCCCTAAAGCAATGCTGGATTTTTACTGCCCCTCTCCGAGGCAGAGCAAGAGTAGCTCTGGGCTACCGTCCGGCTGCCCTCCACTCTGGTGGACTGGAATTAGGGGTCGGAAGGTCTGACCATGCATAAGCAGGGGATTATGAATTGTGAATTCATATGCATTGTGACTCTCAGGGGAATCTCCTCTACAACCCCTGGTAAGAGGGGCCTCCAGCCTCTGCTTGAATGCCTCCTATGATGGGAATCTCACCCTTTTCCAGGTATCTTGTCTTCCCAATATAGGGTTTCAATCCCTCTTGCTAATATTTGTACTACCTTTTACATTTTTTTTTAAAGCACATTTGTTCCCTTTCCATTATCTTCACAGAGGAGATCACTGACAAATAGCATCTGGTATATCTGTCATCCCTGAATGCAGAATTAGCTCTCGCCTCCAAGCAGGTCTTCCCGGTTCTAGCAAAACCTAAAAAAATCTCCCTTACATCCCTGCCTCCCATCTTATAAAAAAAAATTGTTCCGTTCCCAGCCCTTCCTGCAAGCCTCAGTTCTGTGTGGGCTGCACATGCCCAGCTCTATCCCTGCAGTCTCGGTCTCACTCCTTTCTTCTCGCCCTTGGTTGTGCGCCCTTCCTCCAGCTTTGAAAGCGTCCTTCTCCAGGCTGAGCTCATCTGCCGGCTTCGCAGCGATCCACTTTGTCTCCTTACGCAGCTCCTCTTCTCCTCCCCATCGGGGCCTTTCATGATTACACTGTCGGAATTTCATTTCCCAGGGCCTCGAGCGCCAGCTGAACTCTCTTCTTCTAAGGTTCACACGTGGGATGGGGCCGTGCTTTGAATGTCGCCCGCCCAAGTTAGATATGCTACCATCCTCCACTCTGAGCCTCCCTTCCTCTGAAACGGGGAGAGGAACACCTGCTTCCACTCCCCTGCCCTTATCTTCGATTTCTCCCTCCGCCTTACCCCCCCCCCCCCACCTTCCCAAGAAGCTTTCAAGTTAACCAGGGCCTTCGCACGTAGTGTGGACTCTGTGGCCAGACTGAATCTAGCTTTCCTGCTCAGTTAGGGGAATGGGAGAATGTTAGTTCACCTCTCCCAGCCTCGGTTTCCTGCTCTGCGAGGGGCCAACAGCAGTACCCACTTTGTAGGACTGAGATGATGATGGAAGTGAATCATTCTCTGCAAAGGATGTAAACCATGCCTGGCCCGTCAGGACTGAGGCCAGAGAAGGCAGCTATGATTGATGTCATTTCAGGCCTTCATCATTTCTAGCGAGGGTTGCTGCAACAGCTTCCTGAGCAGCCCTTGGCTCCCTGCCATTCCAATCTGACCTCAAAACCTGAATCTTACTAAATGTGTCCACTGCATTCCATTAAGGCCCAAAATTTGCAGCATAGCACCCACAACCTTTGGCAAGTCAGCCCTCTCCTGCATGTCCAGCCTTGTCTAATTTTCTTGCTATTCTGTGTGCACAGGTGCACACACATATATGTATACACACACACACAAATGCACACTCATTCTCAAGCCACAGCAAATTTATGGCAGCTCCCAGGAAGCACCAAGTTCTCTCCTTCCTCAACTGCTCCTCTTCTTGGAATCCCCCTGTCCCTTCATTGCCTAGATACCTCCTATTTCCCCCCAAGATAGAATCGGTTGGTTGCCACCACCTCCAGGAAGTCCTCCTGGACACTAAGCCCACCCGACAACCTTCCAGCCTGATCAGGAGTCCCCCTTCTGGGGTCCTGCGGCACTCATCACACCACTCTGTCCTGTCTCTGTCCCCTCACAGCTAAAAGTTACTCTGGGACCAAGACAGTGTCCTCTCTGTCTGTACCTTCAGAACATTCCCTGGAGCATAGTTGATGCATAAATGAATGAAGCATGCATGACTGAGTGATGCTTTATCTTCTAAACCCTGTAGAGACTCCTTTGATGCACACTCTTCTCCACCCCATCCAGCTTGAAGCTCACTTGTCTTCACCAGGTTGCTGGGACCCTGCGTCTCCTGCCAGCCCCAGAGCCTCCTCCTCTTCCACTCCGCCTGCCCTACAGCCTTTCCCTGCATTCTTGACTTCTCCAGCCTTCTCTGTCCCCCAACCCCAGTCTCAGCTGAACATATTTCCCTTCTCCCTCGCTAAGGTTGTTCATGGGCTGGCCCTCTCTCCGGGCTGCTATTTGCTTCCGTAATTGGATGATTTGCCTGCACCTATCATTTGGGGATGTGTTTGTGGGAAACCCTCTCCACGGTGCCGTTGCATGGAGTTGGGTGCCAGCAGGAGAACAGCCAGGAGGCCCTCGGGGCTGAGAAGAAGCAGAGAGCGGTAAACACTCATCCCGTGGGAACCGTTTTCCACCAGCCCCCTGAGAACTTACACTCAACCCCCACTACCCCAGGGCACCCCATCAGTGCCTGCCCAGGCCCTCGAGCCCCTCTGGGCTTGCTGCTGGCAGAGGAAGAAGTAGGAGAGCAGGACGCCTCACTCCTGGGGTATTACACTCGGAGAAAGTCTCCTTCTGGGGCTGCTCGAGGGTCCAGCTGCAGGTAGAGAGAAGAAAGGCCTCCAGATGCCCTGGGCTTCAGAGGTGCAAGGATCAAGGGCAGCAGAGGGTCCCCTCCTGGCACAGAAGTAGTACCCGGTAAGGGAATTACCCACAGCCCAAGGGTCCAAATGGAAGGACTTCAATAGAGCCTTTAATGGGACCTCTTAGAGCCTCACTTGGCCCCTTCTTCCTGGGACGATTGCTCAGCATTAAAGTCCTTGTGGTCACAAGGCACATCCCGGCCACATCAGGGTCTTGGACTCCAGAGCTGGACTTCTAGCTGTCAACTGGTTATTTTACAGGAACTGCATCACCTTTCCCATCACTCCCGACTCAAAGCCTCCAGGGCTTCTCTTCTGGATAGAAGGCACCACCCGGTTGCCCAAGCCAGAAACCTGGAAGTGTCCCTTGGCGCCCCTCTCTCCTCCAGCCCCATTTAGTCTGTCACCAAGAGTGGTCATCCCTGCCTTCTGAACACCTCTCGCCTGGGCCCCTGCCAGGGCCCTCTGCCACACCGCCACTGGCGACGTCCCTTAGCTCACCCTGCATCCTCCCCCTCCCCACCCAAATCACAGCGTGGCCATGGAATCTGGAAGTAGGGACAGGCACATCAGGAACGGTCTGCTGATTTCACATGACAATACATGGTATTAATCGTGTTTCTGGATTTTCTGGCCACCCTGCAGTCTCTACCTAGCAACCCGAGTGAATTTGCTCATACTTTTATATCTGATTGTGTCTCTCTCCCATTAAAATGCTTCCACGATTCCCACTGACCTCAGGAAAAAGTCTTGACGTGTACCTCTGAGGCCTCTTTGGGGCATGTCAGCTCTGTGCATGAGAGATGGGTATCTTTTCCCCCAGACCTACTCTAAATTCCTCCTTATGGGATTTACTTTCTTCTTCTGGCTCATAAGCACCCCAAACTCCCATTCTCCTGGAACCACCACCCCACCATCTGTACCCCACCCCATCGCCTGGCCCAGCACCTCCATGAAGGTGCCTCGGTCGTGGGCGCTGTCTCCCAACCCACTGGGGACCGCCCTGGGTAAGACCAGGGCATGAGCTTGGTCAATAGGCCCCGGACCCCTGTGGAAGCCACAGCCAGTGCTGGGGCTAACGGGGAGGCGAGCCCTCAGCCAGTACCCCAAGTATACCCCCAAGCCTCCCCTCACGCTCCAGGAGCCCCCACTCCCCCATTCTCTCTCCATTTAGTATTCAGGGCTGGTTGCTGCTTTGATGAAACAGTAACTATTTTCTAGCTGCCCAAGCTCCTCTCTGCATTATTCATGGGCTCCACTGGCCATACCACCAGGCCACAGGCGGGGCTCACACACCACTCAGAGGATACAAACGTAAAGGCCCTGGCGGGACGGTGTGCCCCACGGTCACCCCCACTGTCCCTTTTCTTCTCTGCCTTTTTCTGGAGTCAAGAGGGTGGACAAGAGAGGCTGCGATGTCCCCGACGCCTATCGGGGCCCCTCAAGCCCTTCGGTCATTTGCTGCTCCTCATTCCAATCCTGTGCCCACAGCCTGGACCTGGCTCAGGAGAGGATTTCTGGAGAGCTGAGGGGTGAGTTCGGGAAAAGCCCCCTCCACAGGATGAGTTCAGGTTTGTCCTTTGCCTCATCTCACAGCCCTGGAGTCTGCTTCACTCACCCTGCAAGTGAGGAAGGCTGCTTGGGGCCACGGGAGCTGGAGGAACCAAAGAACAGGTCCCTCGTGGTTGTGTTGCTGCCCTTTGGCCTTGCTGCCCAGTGGGTCTGCCGCCCCCACCACCACCCAAGGCCACATTAGATCGTGTGTGCCCCTCCCTTACTCGCCCACCTCCAGTCCAGCCCCTTCTCCTCTCTTTGCCAAGAAAGGACAGTGGACCAGAGCATTCACTATTTGTTTGGATGCAACCTCTTTTTTTCCTTTCCCATTTAAAGGAGAGGAAGCTGTCCCCAAGCAAGATACAGACTGTGGACCTGCTCCAGGGTCCTGTCAGCCCCCCAGACACACCCTGTCCTGGTACTGGGCAGGTCACAGCTCCCATCCCAGGAGCAAAGAAGCAGAAGCAGGGTTGCCTCCTCCGACGCCCCCAGCTGCCAGCCTCGGGCTTCTCTGGAGAAGGCACGGACCACCCTGCTGGGAAAGAACCCACCGTAGTAGGGGCAGGGGGCTACTATCACTGCGGACTGTGCTACCTGCCTTCACCTAGCCATCACATTTACCCTCTAAACAGCCATCTGAGGCAGGGGACACAGAAACAGAGGCTCAGAGATGTTAATGTGGCCAGGGTCATTCAGCCAAGAAGTGACAGGACTCAGGTTTAATGGTCTTTCTGGCTCCAAAGCTCCCCCTTTGAGACAACTCCTGGCAAAGGGGGGTCTTTTCCATAAGCACCCCCCACCCCACCGCAGCCCACTATCCTCCCTTGCCTCCTCTCCAAGGGCCTGTGCGGAGCCGAGGGGCCTGGGGGTGCCCCGCCCGGCGCCCCCGGAGATGCGGCAGCTCCGCCTGCCCCTGAAGGACCCGACTGCTAATCGGCAGCGCCGGTATCCAGGCAACCAGCCTCCCTGGCTTCAGATAAGCAGAAACAGCTGGGAGCTGCTGAGGCTCGGAAGTCGGCGGGCAGGGAGAGGGGGGAGCCAGCCAGCCAGCCTGTTATTTTGAGCCTGATGGTCTCACCCTCCCAGGCCTAAGCTAGGGCCTTTCCCCCAAGCTCGTCCTTGCCACGGCCACAGGGGAGGGGTCTGCCAAAGTGAAGGGGATCTGGGGTCATTTAATAAACAGAACTAGTTGAGGCTCCTTTGGTTTCCCTCCTCCACTTGCCAGGTCAGCCTCCAGTACAGGTCCAGGTTCAGCCGACACTCCCCAGCCCTCCCCCCACCCAAGGTGAGAACAGTAGTGAGAGCGGGGATGGGGGTTGGGAGAAGGGAGGTGAGGAAGGGGCTGCAGGCAATGTGACAAAGAGTACTGTCCCACCAGCTAGGCCTGGCAAAGTCCCAGCCCTGCTGACTACTGGCTGGTCCTCTCGGAGCCTCAGTTTCCTCATCTGAAAAATGGAGATGTGGATGCCGCCCCCACGAGCTCAAGGTGAGAAATGGTTGAGAGAAGACATGTGAAGCAGCCAGCACAGCACCTGGCCCAGTAGCGAGGGGAGCCATGGCTCTCTTCCCCTCCTCGTGTCTGGGCTTGCCCGGACAGCTCTCCCGCACTGGGCTCTGTCCTCTCCCGGGCTATTTCTGTCTCCTGTTCTGAAGGTCAATGCCTTTCCCAGGATAAGGCAAGCGGCTGCCTTCTTTCCACCTCTAGTGGCATCAGTCCCATACCCAGGGGACAGGGCTTGCCCCAAAGGGCCCCCTGCCTCCGCAGCCCAGGACTGGCCTGGGCACGCCACGCCCATTCTCCACACACAGCCCCCAAAGGCTGCCGGCGAACTGGCCTCTGTCGCTCTGGGTCTCCCCTCTGTGTCTGGAGCTAGCGGGAGCTCAAAAAGCATTTGCTGACTGATGCACTGACCACAGTCAGTGGCCCCAGTGCTCCTGCCGTTCTTTGGGCACGGGGACTACCAAAGGTCACCACTAACCACCTTGGCCTCTTCCCCGGATTCCAGCCCCAGACAGTGCCAGGCCCCTCCATGGGAGCTGATGGGCCTTTCCCATACAGAGGCTTAAAGGAGAGGACAAAAGGGGGTGGTGGCCCCACCCAGTCAGGTGATCATGGAGGGACGCTTCAGCGTTCAGCCTCCCTCCTCCCTCCACTCTCCCCCACCCCAGCTGTGCTCCTCTCCTCACCTGGCCCTGAGGTCTGCGACTGGGGGGCTGGCAGGAGGCATAGGATCTAGAAGGCCTTTCCCCTCAGGCAGCCAGCACCCTGGCCTTGCACATTAATGCAGACCAGCACCCCGGGATTTGGAGGGGATGGGGGGGGACAGGGGGCGGTGAGAGAAGGCTGGGGATTTAGGACACAAGCCTGTCACCAGAACACAGCCTTCAGCACCCAGCAGTGGCTAAGGCCGTTGGGAGGGGTATGGCTTTCTCCAGCTGGCATGAAAGGAAGACTCCAGGAAATGCCTGCACCCCCAGTATCCCACAAGCGCCCTCAAAGGATGACATGGACCCCATCCTAACAGCTCTGCGGACACTAATTGAGCATTTTCCACACATTAGAAAGTGCTATGTCGGCAATATCTCTGCAACCCTCACAACAGTGCTGAGAGGAAACTATTATCATTCCCATTTTACAGAGGATGCGACTGAGGCTGAGAGGGGGGAAATAAACCTCCTGAGTTCTGCCCAAATCCTGTTTCCAGACTGGTTGCTCCTATTGTTCATTTTCACATACATTTCATTCCCAGGACCATGCATCCTGCCTGCCCCCCACCCCCAGGGGTGCCTTTACCTAAGGGTTCCAGAAGGAAAGGTAAGAGTATGAGGGTTGGCAGATGTCCCCAAAGCCAGCTAATGGAGGAACGAGGAAAAGGCAGCCTGTGGGGGTAGAAGGTTAGGGGGAGGGCTGGGGAAAAAGGCAGTCCCCATATCTTCCCCCAGCCAGGGTCTCCCATGTTTTCTACTGCTATGGCAGCCCCAATCCTTCTTCCTCCCTTCATCTCATCCTACCCCTAAAGCAATCTCCAGGATAGAAACAAGGTCTGAGATGCAAGATAAATTGAACTAGAGGGGGCTTGGGAGGAATATTCCAGAGCTAAAAATAACAGGGTCAGCTGAGTGGGAAAGCAAGGCAGCCTGGGGGCAGGGCTATCTCCAGCCCCCGCTGGTTGGCCCCCAGCCAGCTGTCAACTGGGCCCCAATCTGGGAAGCCTGGAAATCGAATCTGTTTTCACCCGTGGTCCCCACCCCACCCTCCCCCAGCTGTGCCCCCCCCCCCCCACCGCATCCAGGCACTGCCCTCCCTGGCATGCCAGTTGGCCTACAGCTCAGCAGTGAACCCTGCTGCCCACCTTCTCTAGTATCACCTTTTTTTTTTAACAAAATAAAAGTACACAAAAGCCGGGGGCCTTCAGACCAACCAAGAGGAACTTGTTATCCCTCCAAGCCACCACCGCCACTGGTAAGCAATTCTACTGCTACTGATGATAAAGGAGAGGGGAAAGAAAAAGAAAATTCCAGGAGACTTAGCATTCATTCTCCGCACCTACTATGTGCCCAAACTCCACAAGGCTCGTTCCTTTCATCATTTCATTCCATTCTCTTAGGCTCTCATCTTCCAGATATGGAAAATGAGGCTCAGAGAGGGGAAGAAAGAACCAACGTCAACATGGGTGGCAGAAGGGGCTTTCCCTCCCCAGAGCTGCACTCGACACCAGCACTCTCCCTTCCAGGGGCTCCACGGGGCCCATTACGGCAGCTGAGTCTGCTCAGGAGCGAAGCAATGTGCCTGCCAGAGTCCAGAGCCTTCCCGCAGCGCCGGCCAACCCCCCACACCCGCAGCTGGGACCAGGCGGCCGCTGTCACCGCCTGTGCGGGCCCTTCCCCTGAGGACCCCCGAGGCAGAGAGGCCTCTCCATCTCCAGGCAGCTGCTCCTTCTCTGTGGGGTAAGGGGGAGAGGGCGTCCGCCTCAGCCCTCAGAGAGGCCTCAGAAGGGATCGCCCAGATGGCTTCGGTCAGGAAGGAAACCCATGACACCCGTGGACTCTGCGGGAGGCCAGCCTGTGAGTGCAGGCGTTGCAGGGGCCACGCCACGCTCCAGAAACCCCAGAGCCAGGAGGACGCCGTTTCCTGGAAAGCCCCAGCCCAGCCCCCTGCCCCGCCCACACCGGGTGTGCCCCTCTCCTGCGCTGAGATTGCTAATCCCAGAGCTAGCAGGGCAGGGTTCAGATGGGATTTAGGCAGAGGGTTTTTGCGCAGTGGATGGGAAGCAGCTGTTGGATTCCTGAGACACAAGGAAGCAAGGAGAAAGGGTGTCCACACAAACTCCCTCCCGGGTTGGGGATGCTCCAGCATCCTGCCAGGCTCTGCTTGAACACACCCAGTGATGGGAGACTCATCCCCACTAGGAAACTCTGGTTACTAGCAAGCTCTTCCTTGCTGTTGAGCTCAAATTTCCATTCCTATGCCTTCACCACGGTTCTGCCCTCCTGGGACCCCATTCAGCTCTCCTTTCTGCAGAAACACCTTTCAAAGGGAGAGCGCGTATCTACCTTATGGACAGATGAGTAAAAATATGGACAAAAATAACTAATAGGGGGAACAATGTTAAAATAAATTTAGTAGATTGAAATGCTAGTGATCAATGGAAGGGAGCAGTAAAGGGTATGGTATGTATGAATTTTTTTCTGTTGTCTTTTTCTTTTTCTGAATTGATGCAACCATTCTAAGAAATGATCATGATGATGAATATGCAACTATGTGATGATACTGTGAATTACTGATTATATATGTAGAACGGAATGATCATATGTTAAGAATGTTTGAGTTTGTTGATATATATATTTTTAAATTAAAAAATTAATTTAAAAATAAAGGTAGAGCACAGATGACTAGGTGCAGGCATAATTTCAAATACAAGAAATGGGGCAGCCAGCCACAGAAAGGATTTGACGATTCAAAACCATGCTGTACTGGCTGATAATAACTGACAGCAAGCTCTGCTCCCAGGGTGACATTTAATCTTAAAGACATCTGCAGCTAAGGCGCCATGTCCATTCACAGGAGCAGAACCGTTTGCTGCCCATCCCTTGTAGACTCTGAAGAAAAATGCTCACATGTTCCAATAAATATGGGGCCTTTCATTGACAGCATCTGGACATTGCACTGCCCCACCGTTCCCCTAGTTCCACAGGCCAGAAACCTGGGACACCCCAAGATTCCTCCCATCCCCTCTCTCCCATCCCAATCCACAAACAAGTCCTCTTAGTCCCACTTCCACACTCAGTCTCATCTCTATCCATTTCACCACTGTTACCCCCCTAATCTAAGTCACCCCATCTCTCAGCTCCTAACAGTGTTCTCTACTTCCTGCCTCTGCTCTCTCTCTACCCTCACTCCATTCTCTCTCCACCCCCATAGATATGCCTGGCAAACCCTCCAATGGTTATTCAAAACACTTCAAATTAAAATCAAACCCCTCACCATGGTCTATAAGACACTTCACCCTTGGGCCCTTCCCTCCTTCCTAGTTCCTAGCCTTTCTGGCCTCCTTCCTAGTTCCTAGCCTTTCTGGACATGCCATACTTTTTTCCTGCCTCAGGACCTTTGTACCTGCTGGCCCCTCTCCCTGGAATATCATTCCATTGGCTCTGTCTCAGCCTTCAGGTCTCAGCTAGACTACCACCTTCTCAGAAAGACCTTTCTTGACTGCCTTACCTAAATTAGTTTCCCTTCTTCATCCTCTGTTATCGGCTTCCCCCCGCCCCGCCAACTATAGCGCTTATAGCTTATTTCCTCACCCATTCATTCATTTGTTTTAATGTCTGTCAACCACACTGAATTGTAAGCTCCATGAAGGCAGGGACCTTGTTTGTCTTGCCCATGTTGCATCTGTCACCTCCCGCATGGGGCCTGGCACCTGGTAGGCACACAGGGAATATTCCTTGGGTGATAACACCCTCACCCTTGCCCAATACACAGGGGTATTTTGAATCTAGCTTTCTTTGGAGACAGAGAGATAGGTATGAAAACCACCCAAGGGGCTCCAGCACTCCATTATTCTCTTGAAAGAAGGAAATCATTTGAGAAAAACTGGCCAGTTTTTATGGTACGTCTTTTCACTCATCCACTTATTAATTCATTTAACAAATACCAAGAACTTTCAGACAGCTAGATATTGTTTTAGGGACTAAAACTTCAGTGGTGAAAAAGACCATTTCATGGACCTTAAACTCAGACAATAAACCTTTGATTATAAACCAGTAAACAACAAAACAATTACAGACAGAAGTAAGTGTGCTGCAAAAAACTAACCCCAGGCCTTGGGAGCAGAGTTTGAGTGAGGTCATGTTTTAGAAAAGGAGGTAAGCGGGCCCTAATTATGAATACTGGGCAGGCCTGGTATGCACAGTACCCTAACCCTCATTTAAGAACCAAATATCAACCGCGGAATAGGAAGTTAAGAGCAGGTGGAAGTATCCTAATAAAGTGTATCCTTTGCCAGCTAGTTGCCTATAAAAACGACACAGGTAGCTGTATCCCTGTGAAACCGGCTTATGGGGCTTGCTGCATAAAGGAAAGCTACAGCGATTCCTTCAGCAGGGCACGTGGTCCACACGAATGGGTTCTCGGTGTAAATATCCACCCGCCTGATCTGCTTACTCAAAGTGAGGGGCCCTGAAAACCGACACTCTCAGTAGCCATGTTTCGTAGTACAGAAACTAGGAAGGCCACCCTGACCCGGCTCTGCAGTGGGCAAAAACAAAGTAGAGCAGCAATAAATTTGCAGTAACTGATTAGGATGCTAAGATGAAAAATAATAATAATCACACATCTAGGGGACAAAGTTCAAGAGTGTGTGTCTGCATATGAGAGGCCCATACATCTTTGTCTCAGCTAGGGGGCTTCCCTGGGCATATGTATCCAGGGGATGTTTTATGTATTTGCCCAGAGCATGGCTCTCTCTTCCTCTTCTTCTTTTTTTTATATGCAGTTTTTCATCTCTTCCCGTTCCACGTATTCATTCGTCATACATTTATTGGGCGTACCTACTATGATCCAAGTACTTGTTAGGATTTGGGATGGGGAAGAATTGGGAGGAAAGAAGCCAGACACAAATGGTACAAGAGAGTCCTCTGCTCAGACAGTTCACCAACTGCTTGAAATGCCTCATCAGTATCTCGGGGAGGACAGCCACCACCTACCTGAGTGGTCCTAGACTCCTCTCTCCACTTCATCACCCCTTCTTCCAAGCCAGCACCAAGCCTGTTCATGCCTACCTCTTCAGTGGCTCTCTGGTCTCTCCCCAGCTCCTGCCAGGGCTTCGCGTCAGGCCAGCATCGCTCTCCTGGAATAAGCGTTGCAGTCTCCCCCAACCCCTCCAGTTCCATCATCTTACTCATTCTCCATGGCTTCCCTACAGGCACAGCCAATTCCCACCAAAGGTGCCTGTCTGGCCCCACGGCAGCCCCTCCCTCCATGCAGGACTGAAATGCATGTGTGCTTTCAGAGGCTTCCAGTTACCACCCCTCGGCCCCATCTCCCCGCAGAGCCCAGCACGGTGCCTGGAACACAGTGGCACTAGCTGGTGGCATACTGGGTCAAGGTTGCCTGGCAGACTTTTCCTCCGTGCCGAGCTGGGTAACAATGCAGTGGTGGACAAGGCTCTGCAGAAGCCAGCATGCGCCAGGCCCAGGCAGTAGCTGGTGTCACCATGGAAACCACGCAGTGGCGCTCGGGGCGGGGGCCTGGCCTTTTCACTTTGCCTTTTTGGCAGGTTTCCTCAGCCACCCTGAAACCCATTCACTCAGGCGGCCAGGGGCTTGCCTCTGCTCCTCACCCTGCCCACTGTCAGCTTTTCCTTCTCCTCCTCCTCCTCTTCCTCCACTCTCTGCTCCTCCCAGCTCCCATCCCATCTGCAGCCTTTGCCAAAGCACAGGAAGGGGGGAGTGGGGCCAAGGAAAGACTCAGATTTTCAATTCTAAGCAGATTTCCCCTCCCAAGGCAGCGAGCCCTTTCATGCATTTTTTCCCTATTATCATAAAGGCAGGAACTCGCATTAGGATGAATGAGCAGAAACTCCTGTCTTTGTCAGCGCCTTGGCAGAACGCCAGGCATAGAAAGACCTGAAACATTTAGAACTAAATGGAGCTGGGTGGGGGGTGGGGGGTGGGTGGAGATCCTTGTTGGGATGAGAAATGGGATGGGGGAGGGGATAGCCCTCGGTCTCTAATTACAATAATAAAGTGTTCACCGTGTGCCAGGCACTGTGCTAAAAACCCTTCGCACGGATTCTCATTTACTCCTCACACAATTCCTAGGTACTATTCAGAGTCCCATTTTTATAGATGATGGAACCGAGAATCAGAGACATCAAGGAATAGACCCAAGATCACACAGGAGAGAGTTGCAGTGGGATTTAAACCGTTCAAACTCTGGAGCTTAAATCACAACTTCCAGGTTACCTTCCTGATGGTTGGTTCATGGCTCCATCACTAGTTTCCACCACCCTGAACCTCCCAGCCCTCCACTCACTCCTATCTTTCCCCTCATCCTACAGCCTCCCTTTTAGTTCTCCCTCATTTCTATTTGTCAGCGTAATTTTGCAAATCAGACTAATTTATCTACGTGGTGCTTCCAAATCAGATAGAGAGAGAGAGACCACGGGCTGTGGGAACTGGACTTCTCCAGACCCGCCCAAGACATGTTTGAATTGCTTTGAGGACAGAGATTTTGCTCTAAAAACTCTCCCGTCACACTTTTCTCTCCAGGATGCAAACTCCGATACAGGGCAATGGCTCAGCAGATATTTATCAGGTGCTGTGTTGGATGTTCCCTGTGTTCTCCTCCAAATCCACCCTTTCTGAACACCAGGAGTCTGATCTCTCCGGTATATCACTGAGTTCTTTTGCTCTTTGGGTTCTGGTTGAATTCAGAAAATCGGCAGCAAGAGATCGGAGGGTGGGAAGAGAAAGGGGCTGGGCTCTTGATTCCCTCCCGCTTGCCTGCAGGGCCCTGTGGGCAGTGGCTCTTCTCCTTCACCAAAGGCGCCTGTCCTCGGTCCTCTCCTCCACTCAGAGCAGTCACAGCTTTCTCAGGATTACCTCCCCATCACCCCTTCTCTGCTGTTAGCTCTGGGGTGTTTCACCATTCCTTGTTAGTTCTCTTTACCTTGTCTACAACTTGAGACACAGCCTTCCATTGAACTCCCCCCAACTATGCTGTGTGAGCATGTCATCTTCCATATCCTTCCAGGACCCAGACAGATGCAAGCTCCTGCTATCCATCCTGCCTTCTCATAAGTGCTGGGGATAGAGCAGTGAACAAAGCTCATGTGCTAGTGAAGTAAGACAGATAATAAACAGACAAAATATATATCATACCAGGAAGCGATGGGTGCCATGAATGAATGAACAAACGAGCAGATGGATGAAAGAACCAATGACTTAGATTTGTCATTTAGAGGTCACGAAGAGACTTTAGAGATGATCGAGTCTAAACCCCTTGCTTTACATTGAAGCAAAGGAGGCACAGACAGGATGTTCAAGTCACCCAGAGAGTTATTGGTGAAAGCTGGGCTGGACTCCAGCTCTCCTTAACTCTGCCAAGGCCATGGCCGGATGGGTGCAGCTCAGCCTTTAAAGTTCCTTCCAGTTCTTTTCACCTTTTTTGAAAAGGACAATCTCCCAGAAGCAACGGTGGGAGTTGCACTGGCATTTACTGGAAGGCTGGGGCAGCTGGGCTGAAGGGAGAGAGTCAAGAGCAAGGTAGGTCCCTCTAGGGCTCACTCTGCTGGGGTCAGAGGGCACTGAGGGCCCTGGAGCTGCCCAGGACGCTGCAGCCGGGTGCGTGGGTGGGAGGGCCTGTTAACCAGGGTACTGGGGCTGCGGCATGGTGGGAACTGGGGGCAGGGCTGCACTGTGGGCTCCCCACTGTGGGAAGAGTATTGTTCTTTTGTTGCTGACTAAGCTCGAGCCCATTTGCAGCGCCTGGCTGGGAATCTGCAACTGCCCTGGGTGTCTGGGTCATTCCTTTCCCAAGCCTCACAATCCTTCCCAACGACCCTGCTCCCCTTCTTGGCACACCCACGATGCCCTACTGGGTGAAGGGGCAGGGGATTAACAATTTATTGAACCTGTGCTATGCCAAGCACAGCTCATGCATTATCTTAATTAGCGATAATCTTTGCAAGTGTCCCGTGAGGTGAGATATTTGTCCCATTTCACAGATGAGAAAGTAAGCTCATCAAAGGCAACGACTCGCCTAGGGCCACATAACTGGAGGTGGTGTAGGGAAGGTTCAAACCCAGACTTGTCTAAGGGGTAAGGCTGGGTTCTTTCCTTATGTTACTCTCAAGACTCCAGGGCTTCCTAGAACCAGCCCACCCCTCTCTTGACCCAGCAGGTGGGCTGCAAGCCGCACCCACCCATCGCCCCTCTCCACCTTGCCCTCACTGCCTGCTGCTCTGTCACTCATGCTGCGCCCCCTGCACCCCCCGCCCTTGGACTCTCTGTCCTCGCCAAGCACAGCTTCTTTGCCCCATGGCCCTGCACCGAGCTCTTGGCCCCATGGCCCAGCTGGGGTTGCCACAGCAATGCCGCACCCCTAGTCTGCCTTGTGGGCCCCACAAGTCACTGGAATGTCTCATAAATCCCACCCTGCAGGCCAGCATCCAAACCGCCTCTCCGAGACCGCCACTCACATATTGAAGCAACAGGAAAATCCTTTCAGATCCCGTCGTGGTTTTCAGCTTGGAAAACAGAGGGCCTCCATTGCAGGGCCTACCACACACCCACCTCTTTTCCTTTTTCTTTCCATTCCATTCTCTCTCTCGTGCCCAATCTCATACAGTGGTTACAAGCAGAGCCCAAGTTCAAGCTGCAGTTTTCCCACTTCCCAGCTACCTGACCTTGGACTTGTCAGTTGGGCCTTGGTCTCTCGTCCTTGATAGGAGCGATAATAATCACATCAGCATCCTTGGCTTTTGTACCGATTAAAGAGACTTAATGAATCAGAATCAGTACCAGTTCTCAGCAAGGCCTTCACCAACCTCTCTACTTCAAACCCCAACCCCATCCCGCCACTGGCACCCCCATTTTTGCCCTTCTTTATTTTTCTCCATAGCGTGAATCACATACCAAACATTTTACTTATTTCTTTCAGTTATTGACCCTCCACAGGAGGGAGGCTCATGGGGACAGGGCTTTTAAATGTTTCCATGGCTGGGGGACCCTGTGTCAGGCACAGAACCTGGTACACAGTGAGCATTCAATAAGCATTTGTTGCACAAATGAGTGAATGGGGAGAGATCGGCAGCACAGCTCCACGAGTCCAACATACTGATTTTTTTCAGGTAGATAAAGCACCTGGCGTGGTGCCTGGCACGAAGTTGGCACTGGAGATTGGCGGATGCTATTGTCTTGCTCCTTTCACTTTCTTCTGCCCACACCCATACCTTGGACCTCCCAGAAATGCACTTGGGAAGCCCAGCTGGGAGCCTACAGAAGGAATACTTGACCAGGAGCTGGCCACTTTGGCTTCTGGCCCATTCCACAAGGACAACCCCTGGCTGGCAGGCCTCGCCGTCTCCTCGGCTTGCCCACATGGGGAGGTTGAGTCAGGACAGAAGACTGGAAATAGTGACATCACTGTCTGCCTCTCTTTTCACTGCCCAGGAAGCAGCCACCATTACTACCACTGAAAGGAGCCCGGGCCACGGGGCAGGCTGGGGCAGCAGCTCCGCGCAGGGGATGAGGGAGCATGAGGGGCTGCCCTTCTTTACTGGATGCTCCTCCAGGCAGCAGAGCAGACTGGTGCTCCCCATGCGCACTGCTTCTGCAAGGCCAGTTTCACTTTCTGTTTTCTCCACCAAGGCAGGAATGGCAGGCCAGAGGCTGCAACAGGAGCTTATGGAGATGATGTGAGAGGCAGGGGGTCAGAAAGACCGGCTCCTCAGAGCTTCCTGGGTGTGGAGAGAAAGAGGGCTCACCAGCTTTCTGTGTCCTATATCCATGTGAATAAATCTCAGCAGAGAAATAGAAATAATGATACACCCCTTATATTCCTTCAGTCAGGGATACTTTCAAAAGCATCGTCATGATTTCTAGTTTACTGTATACAAAAGATGAGAATTAAACACAAAAAGAGAAAAGACACAAATAAAGTCAGAAAACTAAAATCAAAACCAAAAGAACTTACTGCAGGCTCAGAGCCACAGAGACAGGACACAAAGTTTATAGTGTTTTCTCTATTTTCCACCGTTCTGCAATATCCCCCAGGGGCAGCCTGCTCAATTCCTGCCCACCAAGGAGGAAACTGAGGCACACCTGGCAGGACCTGGAGTGGAAATCCAACTGGGCACCTCTGTCATGTTTCCCCCTAAGAGCCCAGGACATTCTTAAGAAAATGTCCTAAGAATCTCTGCTCCTGGATTCTTAGGCAGGACTAGATATGTCTTGGGACCTAACAAGAGGAGGGATTGTCATCCGGGATGATAAGCCAGTGAGAGAGGCTGTCTTTCTCATTTTCCAGATAGTAAGTAACTTGCCCAGATACATAGAGCTAGAAAAGAGTGAGCGGGCATTTTCAGCCAGGTCTGTATTCCTCCAAAACCTTCCTGTTGGTGACAGGGCTATCTGTCCTAGAGCCTGCACACAAACACCCCTGACAGGCTCTGTCCCTCTCCCTATCTGTGTGTCCCCGAGGCTGCCCCTTGAGGCCCCGTGTTCCCTTTCAGGCCTGTCCCTCACGCATACATTCATTTCTTAAATGTCACTGAGCACCCACCATGCCTCAGGTGTTACTCCAGGGACGGGTCAAATGAAACAGAAAACGTCTTTACTGTCAAGAAAGACAGGTGGACAGACCAAAACCAAGCAATTAAGCAAAAAAAAAAAAAAAAAAAAAATCATTTCATATAGTGATAAATGCTCTGTAGAAAATAAAGCCAAATTCCCGTGGAGGTCTAACAGACCCCGCCTCTCTAGGTGGGATGGTCAGGGCGGTCTTGCTGAGGAGGCGACATTTAAGTTGAGACTTGAACCGCTGTGCAAAGATGGGGCCCGGGAGGAGGGAGGGGGTTGTGATTGATGTTTGGAAAAGATCTCGCTCTAGCTGGCTGCTGGGCCAAGAACACATTAGAAAGGCTAAGAGGGAAGAAAAGAGGAAAAGCCGGGCCAGGGGTGCCCTCAGCAACCCAGGCACGCTGTGAGGTGCCCTTTTGCTTAGATGCCACTGGGGCCATTAGGGAGAGAAGAGGCGCCCCCCACACGGCCAGCCCTGGGCACCTCTGGGAGGACCTCAGCGCTCAGGGACCTGCCCTCGCCTCTCCATCCTCTGTTCTGGCGGGGCCCGCCGCACTGGGGCGGCCCGGCCCCCTGCCCCCTGCCCCCTGCCCCCTGCCCCCGGCCCCGCGCCCAGGCCCGCCGCCCAGAGCCCAGCCCTCCCCGCAGGAAGCCGGCCTGCGGCGCCTGCTGCGCGACCTTGGCGGCCCGGCCCGGCCTTCGCAAAGTCAAAGCCAGTCACTTCCTCTCCCCCGAGCCGCCCCTCGCCGGCCGCTCCCCGGCCCCCTCGCCCGCGGCCCGGGGCTGGCGCGGGCACGAACGAGCGCGCTCGGCCCGCTAACGCCGGCGCCCGGCCCCGCCGCCCCGGCCCAGGGCCCCCGGCCGCTGACTCAGCGCGGACCGGACGCCTTTCGCGGCGCGGCGCGGAGGATGCCGGGAAGCCGGGCGGCCCGGGCACTGCCTGCCCTGCCCGCGGGGACGTGCGCGTGCAGGTGCGCGTCGGCGGCCAGCGCGCCGCCGGTCGCTGTTGTTGGTGCCCTTGTCCGTGTGCGTTTACCTTGCCTCTGTGTGTGTGTGTGTGTATGTGTGTGTGGTGTGTGAGTCTGAGTTTCTCTGATGTGTCGGTCGTGGGGGATGGGGTCTTTTGGGTGTGGCTGTGGCCCTTATGCCTGTGTTTATGTGTGTGCCTGCCATGTGTGCCATCTGTGTGTGTCCGTTTAGTGTGGTTTGTCCTGTGTGTGTGTCTGTCCTTTGTGTTTCTACCCTGTGTGTGTGTGTGTCTGTTCTGTGTGTGTATCTGCCTTATGTGTGCTGTGCATCACTGCGTATGTGTTTCCCATGTGTGTTGTATATCACTGTGTGCCCTGCGTGTCTCTCTTGTGCGCTGTATGTCTGTATGTGTCCTGTGTGTGTCTGTGTGTGTTGTATATCAGTGTGTGTCTGTCCTGTGGTGTGCAGGGTCCCCCACCACATTGCAGCCTCCCCAGTCTTCTCTCCCTCCGTCCCAGGAGTCTCTCCTCAGATCTCACCTTCACTCCTGGAGTGACCCTGGCTTTTTCTGGACCGCAGGCAGCACATCTTCCCTCCCCTGCTGACGCCAGCTCCCACCAACACCTCTGCTCACAGTCCTCTAACACAGGGCAGTAGAGGATAAAAACTCATGTTCACACAAAAACCAGTGCACAAATATTTATAGCAGCTTTATTCATCGTTGCCAAAAGTTGGAAACAACCAAGATGATGATGCCCTTTGATATGTAAATGAATAAACAAACTGGTATGTCATGGAATGGAATATTATTCAGCAGTAGAAAGAAAAGCTATGGAAAACGCGGAGGAAAATTAAATGCATATTGCTACACGAAAGAAACCAGTCTGAAAAGGCTAATTATCATGTGATTCCAACTGTATGACATCATGGAAAAGGCAAAACTATAGAGACTGGTAAAGGATCAGTGGTTGCCAATAATTCAGGGGGTAGGGGAAGGGAGGGATAAAAAGATGCAGCATAGGGGAGTTTTAAGGCAGTGAAACCATTTGATATGAAACTGTAATGGTGAAAACATCACGTTAATACATTTGTCAAAACCCACAGGACTACACAACACAACCCTAATGTAAACAATGGACTTTAGCTAGTAATGATAAATCAATATTGGTTCATGAGTTGTAACAAATGCACCACATTGATGCAAGATATTAAAACAGGAGAAACTGAAAGGTGGGAGGAATGTCTGTGGAAACTGTATTTTCTGTAAAGCTGAAACTGCTCTAAAAAATAGTCTATTAATTTTTTTTTTAAAGCACAGGTGAAATCAGTCAGGTCTAGGTTTCAACTTTGGCTCTATACTTACCAGCTGAGTGACCTTGAAAGAAGTATTCACTTTTCCGTGCCTCAGTTTCCTCACTTATAAAATAGAGGCCGTCCCACCTTCTTAAAGGAGCTGATCTCGCAATGGGGTTGGCATAGGGCACGTAGCACCAGGTGCCTGTTACTTCTTCAAGCAATCAGCCCAGTGTCAGCCACATATCCAGATACTAAAGAACAGCCACTCAAGAACAAAACCAGTGAGCGGTTTTGTTTCCTTGACTGCTCAGGAAGGGAGGGGATTGGCGAGCCTATGACCTGGATTGGGATCCAGGCAGGAGCTGTTTGTATGACAGCTACCATGAGGACAGGCAAGTGGTGACCTGATTTAGTGCTGCCTTAGGGCTTTCTTGCCAGGGAGGCAAGGGAGGCAGTCACAGGTGAGGGGCGTGGATCTTGCCCTACCCTTCCCCAGTCCAGGTGCTACCTGACACCCCCAATTCCAGCAAGGTCCCAAAGGGAGCAGCACAAATCCTCCCCTACCCTCCACCCCCCAGAGCAGCCCCTCATGATGTGTCCTTGGGAAAACGTTCCTAGCCATTTGTTCCATCTTCTTAGCAACCCCGTGAGGGAAATCCTTAACGCTCCCATTTTGCAGCTGGGAAAACTGAGGCTCCAGGAGGTTAGATCCCCGAGGTCACGGAGCTGATACACAGCAGAGAGGAGCCAGGCAATAGGCCAGTACTCACTCCCCAGCTGCCCTGGATGTCTACGCCATCCACCCTCTTCCCTGGATGCATGCATTCGCATCAGCACACATCCCGGACCTGCCCTTCCTGCCCACAGACAGAGCTCCAACACATACTGGCACCATACCGCCTTAGCACAAATCCTGTAGCAAATTCTTTCCAGGGCCAGCCAAGCCGGCTTCCCTTTGTTAAGGGTGGAGCGTTCTTCAGAAGGATAGCTCATCATCTGCATTGTGAATGCACACTCCCGTCCTTCCGCTGTGATTCTCAGGAAGAACCAGAACAGGAGGCAGGCAGACCAGCTTGGCATGGGGACACTGGCAGGGCAGGCCTGGGGTGCATGGTCCCACATTTGGGAGTTGCTGCGTGGGCTCAATTCAGGGCTCAGAGGGCAGGGGATGGAGACTATTAGAGGGCAGATCAGGGATCCAGGCAGATAGGAGTAGTGAAAGAGTGGGGGCTTGGGTCCAGAAGTCCCCAGTTTGTTCTCTTGCAACTGCTTATTAGCTGTGCTGTCTTGGGTAAGTAACGAACTCTCTGGGCCCGAGTCTACACATCTACGACATAAGGGAGGCTGCACTCAGGTTCTTTCTAGCTGACACGCAGTCTCAGAGGCCACAAGACCTAGATCATAGCTAAGTCTATGCTGTTAGATATTATCATGGATCTAGAAACCAGGGGACATCCCAGCACCACAACTGTACCTACCACTTCTGAACTACCGCTGGGGAAATCAGAGCCCAACGTCGAAGGGGCCACCAAAGAGCTTTCTTCCTTCCCACTGTTGGCCTTTTCTGCTCTAGAGAATCTAGTAGAGCAGGAGACAGGACACTGGGTACCCTGCTCGGCTCTGGCCAAATGCTTAGGTAAGGCCAAGAGTCATTTCCTCTTTCAGGGTCTGTGACTCGTTAAGAGAAAAGGGATGATAAGCATCTCTGGCCTTCCTGATTCAGAGTTATCCGAACACAAGGTGGGGCCTTTGGCAGAGCAGACATGCCCATTTCTGTCCAGACACAGTGCAGGCGGGCAGTGGGCGGCTGCAGCCTATCCTTACATGGGGCCAAAGGGGCCCAGCCACTCGCTGATTCACCCACTTACCCATCCAGCTGAAACCCTGGCCCCACCCATTCCTTCTCCTACTAACACTCTAACCACAAAAGCCCCTTAACATAGCACTCTTGTCACAATGGAGGTTAAGGTAGAAAAAGACATTTCCAAAGGCTGGTGGATGACAACAGGAAAATAAGCATGGAGGGTCATGAATTCGGCCACGGGACTGCAGCACTGTGCCATGGCTGAGAGTACATGCGCCTCAGAGCCAGGACCTAAAGCCAGGGCTGCCTGATTCTGCTCTTACTAGCTGTTTAATCTCTCTGAATCTGAATCTCAGTTTTTCACACCTGTAAAATAGAACAATAATCTCTACCTCTCAGGGTTGGTGGGAGAATTGAATGATATCACATGAATCATCTCTGTCCTATGTCCTAAATACACAACACGAGAGAGGCTACACTATTCATTCTTAAACAATCTTACTATTTGCCCTTTGAGCACAGTCCTTTCATTGAGAACTGAGTCCCAGAGTTTATCCTTTCAGGGTCTCCTCAGTCTGCACCTTCGTCCCCTCCTAGTTTACAGATAGCTCTGAATCCCTTGATTTTCTCAGGGAGGCGCCGTGAAGGCCTATCTGATGTGGTGCTTTCCGTTGCAAGGACAAAATACCTTGAACTTTCAGCATTAAGGGGTAGATGAAATCATGGCCCTGGAAGCCCCAAGATTGGTAGCTGCAGAGTTGGTTAAGTGACCACGGGGACCTCAGCCAGGACTCAGGTGCCTCCCACTTTTCTGCTCTGCCCTCCTGAGCATAACAGCGGCACATCCTTCTAAAGCGGCAAGACTGCAGCAGCAGCGAGCACTATGGGGCCAGGCAGACCTAGTACCAGCAGAGGAGCCTTTCCTGGGCTGCTGCTTTCATTGCGTAGATAAACCACACTCCCAGCCCCTCACCGCAGGCCTGCCCTCAGATCCTTTTGGCCAGCACTAGGCCCCATGCCTGCACCTCACCCATCACAATCGAGGGCAATAAGACACCCACCCCCAAGAGTGATGGATACCAAGGGTCAGCAAACTCCAGCAAGGGCCAAATCCACCCATTTTTATACTGTGCATGAACTAAGAATGGCTTTTACATTTTTAAAGGGCCCAAAAAAAAAAAAGAAAAATTAGAAAAAAGAGGAATATTTTGTGATACATGAAAATATATGAAACTTAGTGTCCGTAAATACGGTTTCATTAGAACTCAGTCATGCTCAAATGGAAAAGGCATTTACTTGTTGTCTCTGGCTGCTCTCACCCTACAAGGGCAGAGTGGAGAGGTTACAACAGAGACCATATGGCCTGCAGAGCCTGAAGCATTTGCTTTCTGGCCCTATAGTGTCTGCCAGTAACAGATTCCTTGCACCTACCTTGGAGGTCCCAGCGGACCCACGGGGGAGCAGAGGAAGTCAGATTGCATCAAAGTGTGGTCACCCCACAAAGGTGGTGATTTTTGGGTCTGGTTTAAAAACTATGGCGAAAAAAGCCCAGCTCTCAGGGGTTGACGAGCCAGCAGAGTGATGTATCAACTCCTCCAGAGCAGTGTTTTTCAGATGGTGAGTTGAGAAACATTAGTGGGATCACGAAATCACTTTCATGGATTGCATCCAGAATTATTAAAAAGAGAAGAAAGAAACAGAATAGAATGGAAAAAATATGTGAGTAGGTTACATACAGTAAAAAGGAACGTAGTTTTGTGAAACTCTTGTTGCAGTGTGTGTGTGTGCGCGTGTGTAAGCACTCAGGAATAATGGATTGAGAAAGGAAACGCATTTCTTAATGTGGGTCAGGATAAAAAAAAGACACCCTAAAACCAACACTCTAGAAAACAAAGAGGTTCAGACCAAAGGTATCCCTTGCGTGTGTTTAAGGAAGACGGAAGTCTCTTAGTGCTGACGTTTGATTCCAGGGTTCCCAGGTGTGTCTTGGTGGGAGGGGAGGCATCAGCCCCTCTTTCCTATGTAATGGAAGGAGAAGAGGCATCGCTTTCATTCCTAAATGTGTTTCAATCCCTTCTGCTACTTAGAAAGAAGGGAAGGATGGTAGTTTTGACCCAGAATCCCTATTTTTTTTTTTTAAATGTTTTCATGCTTCCCAAGAACCTCCATGTGGCAAGTTGGTCAAAATCTTTCTTCCCCTGCCTTCCTTCCCAGCTTTCACTACTTAGCAGAACGTTAAATGCAATGGGGCGGGGCAGGATGGAGAAAAAACTAGAAAGCTTAACTTCTGCCACCAGGGCCGGAAGCCCCGCTGTGGCGCCAGCCGGTGGTTAGCCCCTGTTTGTCATTTTGCAAATCTGGTCAACCCACCTCCGGTGAAAACTCCCAGCCTCACCCCAGGATGGAATGACTCATTACAAAACACATTTTCTCTCTTTTTCCTCAAGCTTCACTTCTCCACCCACTATACCCCCACCTACCCCGACACTCGGCGCTAGGCACTCACTCTGGAGCCCTACTAGACTGGGTTCGATGAACTCTTTGGCCGAACTCCTCCTCCTCCCCAGACTCCACCCTCCCCTCTGAGGTTCTTTCCTCTGCTCAGCTTTGCTTTCACTTTCTAATCACTCTCACTTCTCTGTCTGCTTCTTACCTTGCAGCTCAAGCCCCGGCCCTTTCTCAAGGTGGGGGCCTTTGCCAATTAGTCAAGTCTTGACTCAACAAGAGTCAACAAAGATTTATGAAACAAGTTCTGTTCCAGGCTCTTGGTTTGCAATGACAGCAAAGCAGAAACGATTCCTGTACTCATGGAGCTTCTAGAAGCCAGAGTGATGCAGAGACACAAGTGATTAAACACAGAGAGACAATGGCTCTGCAGCCTAATAGGTGGTGCGCACAAAAGAGATGCTGAATCAGTCCCCGGAGTCGGGGAGGGCTCCCTGGAGGGAAAGCAGTCTGGCTGAGGCCTGAAAGATGACTTGGACTTACCCAGGCCAAGGAAAGTGAAGAGTTTAACCAGACAAAGGAGACTATGAGTGACACCACTTTAGCAGAAGCTGGCTGGAGCCCAAAGGATGGGTGAAGAATAATGCAAGGAGCTGGGACCCCAACAGAAGAAGCTGGCTCTAAAAGGACCTGAAAAGCCTGCTAAAACATTTGTGGATTTTGTTCTAAGGGTGATGAGGAGCACTGGAGGCTCTTAAACCAAAGATGGCAAAATTAGGACAGAGTTGGAGGATATGGTAGGTTGGATTATGTACTCCAGCAAACACATGTTCTGAATCCCACATCCCGTGGGTGTGACTCCATTGTAAATAGGATCACTTGATGATGTTACTTTTAATTATTTTGTGGCCAACTGAAGCAGGATGGGCCTTAGTCCAGATTACTAAAGGCTTTATAAAGAGAACATGGAAGTCACAGAAGTGAAGGAAAGGAGAGGACATCTCCATGTTCGGGAAAGCTAAGAAATGCCAAGGATTGCCTGCAGCCAGCAAACACTACAGCTTTGGGGGAGAAAGCAAGTGTTATCAATATTTTGATTTTGGATCTCTACTAGCTTCAAAACCACAAGCCAACAAATTCCAGATGTTAAGGCAAAACAAGTTTGTGGTATTTGTGTGAGCAGTTCTGGCAAACTGAGACAGAAAACAAGACTGGGCACAGAGATGAGGCAGGAGTTTTGCTGAATAAATTCAGGCAAGAAAGAGATGGTAGTTGCATAGAAAGAAGTGGACGGATGTGCAAGATACCTAGAATGGAAGGATGGATTGGCTGTAAAGGATAAGGGAGAAGAAGAAGGCAAGAATGACCCACAGTTTCTGCATGAATGGTGGTCCTCTCTTGGTTCCCTATGAAAGGAAGAGGTTGGGGGTGGTTGGAGAGAAAGAGGATGACAAGGTCCTTCTGGGACAGCTTATGGCCCAGGTATCTCTGTGGTCATTGGCTACAAAAATCTGGGCCCCTGGCCTGTGGCCTGGAACGGAGTTCTCCTTCTACACACAGGGGGTAATTGAATGCAAGGGTGTGGAGTATGATGTGACGATGCAAAGGCAGGGGACACGAGCCTGAAAGAGACAATACAAAAGTCACTGGCAGAGAATGAAACTAGTAAAGGACAAGAGAAGGAGCTGCAGGAGAGGGAAGAGGACAACTCAGAGCAGGTGTGCCAGGGGAACCTTGATGCTTCAAGGGAAAGGGGGAGGCCGGTGGCGTGGTGCGTATTGAGAGGCCACAGGAAGGGAGGACAGCAAAGCAATGAGAGTGAACCAAAGGAGGACACTTGAGACCTTCCTGAAAGCAGTTTTGGTGGTGGTGGTAGAGGGAGAGTGGCAAAAAGCAGCTCAGTTTTGAGGCTGGGGCATACCAAACAAGGAGAAGGGTCAGCTCACAAGACCATGTGGCCCCGAATATCCACTTCTATTCTATCTTTACCTTTCAGTAAAGTGTTATTTAAATGCATTTACATTTTTAAGGGATTGTTTCTTATTTTGTGCCCAAATCTGTCACCCGGTGAATTCCACATCCTGTTCTGCTGTGGCTCAGGGGGTGTTGGACAAGAGCTCCAGGACTCCTACCTCACCCCCACCCCCAGACTCCTCTTCTCCAGATTAAACACTCCATTTCTTTCTACCCCTCTTCACATTGCTTTGTTCTCGGGCCCATTTCTGCCTTGGCTGCTCTCCTCTGACAATCCGGTTTGCTGCCCCGAGGGCCCCTTGGAGAGGGGCCTAGATCTGAATGCTGCTCACCTGCAGGCTGGAACCATCACCTCCCTCGTCTAGATGCCATTTTCCTGCCTCTGAGATCCTTTAAGGCCTTCTAGTTCAATGTCTTAATTTTACAGATAAAGAAACCGAGTACAGCCAAGGCCACAGAGCAAGCAGCTGGCAGATGAACAATTAGAGAAACAGGACCACGCAGTGGGCCTGGCCAGCAGTGGTCCAAAGGAAGCATGTAGTGGGGAGGCGGGGGTTGGGGTGGCAGTGGTGGTATGGTGGGGCAAGGTAGCTACCCAGGTGCTATCAGTGCAAACATATATTAGTAGAAACATTTTGGAGAGTGTCAAAAAGAATCCTAACCTACAAAAATACAGGACCGTTCACAGATAAATGTTTAAGGAAACTGTATCTGAGATAGCTAGTTGTCCCCTAATATCCTTTCTTCATTCTTTAGCAATAGAGCCCCCCAATTTTGGTGGGGCACATAGCTGCTCAGTATAAAGATTACACTTCCCAGCCTCTCTTTCAGCTAGGTGTGGCCATGTGACAACATTCTGGCCAATGGGGTGCAAGCAAAAGTGATTTGCAACTTCTGAGGTATGGCCCATTGCTTTTCTGTTTGCTGGGATGTGGACCCAGAGGATATGCTGTTGAGCCGTCTTCAGCCATTTAGGCAAGGATATCGAGATGGAAGGAAAAGCATCTGGGACACCACGGAGCCATCCTGTCAACCTTGCACTCCTTAACACACCTACTGCTACCTGGGAGAGGCAACCTCTGTCTTGTTTTAGCTCCTATTGTTGTGGCTCTTTGTCAAAGCAAGTTCATTTCAACATCATTTATTGTTTTGCTTTGTTTTGTTTTTTAATGGAAATATCTAAATATCCGTAAAGAGAAAGGGAATAAAAGAGCCATGGTAACTCCATGCAATTAAGTACGTGAAGTCATTAAGAAAGAATGAAATCGGTGTTTGTAAGCTGACATCAACCAATGTCATAAAAAAAAAAGTCAGTGGCAGGACAAAAGAGAAGATTTGGTTTGCTGAGGTTTCTGGGGACAAGTGACTTCCCATGTCCTGGAGAAGCCACAAGAGGAGAGACAGCCTCCCTTCCCTGGGATGGCACACCGTGAGAAAGGAGGTCTAGAGCTGTGACAACCTTTTGGACTGATGAGGGGAGAGTGTGGGGCGAGTGGGAGGCAGGGAGGGGGGTGGAGAGGAGGGGAAAGCCGAGCACACACCCAGTAGAGCCAGAGGAGTAGGTCCACGCATCGAAAGACAGAAAGAGCAAAGAGAAAGGAAGAAGCTGGTCTTTGTGAACATCGAGCCACTGGATCAAGCCGTAACTGAAGCCTGCTTTATATCCAGACTTTTATAGTGACTGAGCTTTCAAACTCCAGTTTGTCCATTTAAGTCAGTTTTAGCTCGGTTTTCTTTCACTTTAAAATGAAGACTCCTAATGACAGAGTGTGCATACAGGAACATTTATAACTGTCAAGTACGTACATCCACAAGTAGTGTGTTTACATATTCCAAAATGACTGGAATAATGTGCACCAAATTATTAACAAGTTACCCCAAGGGAGTAGAGTTGGCGTATGTGTATACGTTGGGGTGAAGGGTAGTGGTTTACCACCTGGAAACTCACTCCAAACTAACATTTATTACCAGGCACTGTTCTGAGCACTTTGCAGGTATCAATTCATTTACTCCTCAGGGTAGTTGCTATTTAATAGATGAGGAATGGAGGCTTGGATGAGTTATGCAAGCTGCTCAGAAAATAAGCAGCTACTGAATGGGGCAGCCAGGATTTGAACTGACCAGTTTAGCTTTGGGTGGCCATGACTTTGTCCAGTGCAATACCCAGGTAGGGCTGCTGGTCCCTGGACAAGCCCTAGCTCTAAGCTATATTCCTCCTGTCACTGGACCCTACCCTATGACCTCCTCCACGGTGGCAGCCCCAGCCAGTTTCCACTTCCTTCTCCTGGCACATTATTGACCAGAAATCACTCCTCTTTTTCTCCCTGCTTTCTCTCACCAAGAAAACAAAAAGCTGGAGGTCTATCCAGGGCCCCACAGGATTGCATTTTGTTTAAGCTCCATTTACATTTTCCTTAAGCTCTGTTTCCATCCCCCCAATTACATTGGGAAAAAATATACAGGAGTAATAACCGCCTAGTGTTAGTGAGATTGTGAGGAAGAGGGCGCTCTGGTGGGACTGTAAATTGATGCGATGCTTTTGAGGGGCCAGTTTGATAAAAATCCATGCCATTTAAGAAAACACATGCTCCTAGAACCAACCGTTCCATTTAAGGTATCCTACAGAAATACTCGAACAAGTATGCCAGCTGCAGCACTATAAATTGTTACAGACTATAGAATTCTAGCGGTTGTCCAGGAGAGTGAGGCAGCTCTGACTTAAGAATAGGCACAGAGGATGTTATGATACACCGTTTCAAAAGCCAGTTACAGTGAAAAAAAAAAGCCAGTTACAGAATAATATGTACAGTATGACTCAAGTTTTTTAACAATGGAAACAATGCCTGCAACATATGAGTAGAGAAAAAGATCAGAATGGATATTCACTAAGTGATAATAGGGGGAAGTAGAACTAGAGAGGAAATGGGAAACAGGGAGAATTCACTTTTATTTATATATTTCAATATTGTCCATATTTTAAATAAGTATGTCTTTAATTCTTTTCTTAATTAGAGATTCATAAATGAAGTTTGCAAGGCCCAAGCATCAATCTGCCACCTATGCCCCTCTCCCTTCCCTCTATCTCCTCTCTCCCTCCCTTCACCATATACTCTTTCCTGCTCCCTCTACCCTTTGCTCTCTTTGAACCACAGCCTCCTGAGCTGACTGCAGGACCCCAAAGCCCCTCCAAACCAACTCACTGATCCCTCTTTAATTGGCTCTGCAGCAGCTCAAAGCGGCTGCTGATCCTGGTATGGGAGGTGAGCAAGCATGCCCTTGGTTTATAACCATTATATAAAGAGAATTTCAGCATATATCAGCCTTTAGAAAGGGGCCCCGCCTCTATCCGGAAAGCGTATTTCTTCCTTTCCTTCCCTGAAGCAGTTACTGAAGTCAAAGCATTTTCTAAGCATTGGGTAATGCTCCAGAGGTGATTTTGTCCAACCGCCTCATTTTCCAGGTGAGAACGATGCATCCAGGCCAAGCCTTTTTTGCATTTTGCCACCTGCTTCTCTCCAAGTGCCATCCCTTAGGCAACAATTCAGAGTCTGAAGCTCACTCTCCTTAACTGCACTATAAAGGCATTTCATCAGGAAGGCTGCCGGCTGCATCAGTGGTCCTCGGCAGTGATGGCATAGAATCTCTTAGAGAGATTTCCAGACTACCAACACCTGGGTCCTACCCCTGGCGATTCTAATTTATTTCAAATGGGGTGCGGCCTGAGCATACGTGTTTGCTCTTCTCCCCAGGTAATTCAACACACAGCCATAGCTGAGGACCACTGGTCTCTGTTATGTATGTGTGTGCATGCTGTGTGCATATAAATAACCCATGCACGGAAATCTACACACACGCACACACATGAAGCTGGATTTCCCAATACGCAGAGTGACAAGCGCTAAGGTCACTAGTAAAGCAGAGATACCAAAAAGAAAAGAAAAGTGAGAAAACATATTTTAAGAATATGATATTCAAGAAATGAAAAAGTCAGGGGCCAGGTGAGGGTAGGGAGTAGAGAGTTAATGCTTAATGAGTACAGAGTTTCTGTTTCAGATGATAGAAAAGTTTTGGTAATAGATGGTGTTGATGGTAGCACAACACTGTGATATAATTAACACCACTCAATAGCTTGTTTGAACATGGTTAAAATGCGACATTTTGAATTGTATATATGTTACCAGAAGACAAAAATTTTAAGCCATATAACTGTACAATACAGGGTGAACCCTAATGTAAACGATGGACTATACTTAATAGAATAATTATAATAATATTGTTTCATCAATTGTAACAAAAGTACCACACTAGTGCAAATTGCTAATAATAGGGAAAACGGTGTGTGTGAGAGGGGCGCTATTTGGGAACTCAGCTTTCTGCGTGATTTTCTGTAAACCTGCAAGGCTCTGGTAAGAACAAATTAATGAACGCTGAAAATTAAAAGGTCATTATGAAGAAAATCAGAATCCCTCTTGGACTTGTTTTTTGGTGTGTTTTGTTTTGCAGTGCACATGGGGAGAAGGAGCCCTGCAGTCCTTCCCAGGCTGGACCCTGATCTGACCCGCCACATCCACAAGGAGGGCTATTTTCTCAAAGTCTTGCAGCAAACTTTCTGGTTGGAACTTTCGGTCCCTCTGAGTGGGGCTGGGTAAATCTTCACCTGGGCCCCGCCCTCACCCAACACGTGCACACACCCACACACACACACACACACACGCACACACACGTGGCCCCCTCTGAAAGCCCTCAGCACCCAGTCTAAGGATCTGAGGGACTAGAGAGTGGCCATGTTCTCAGTTCTCCAAGAGTTCTAGGCTAGCATGGGGAGAGGCTCTGCCCCCCAGGAGAGGAATGATCCGAGGACTCGTGCTCCCACAAAGGAAGAGCTTGTATGGGTGATCTCAGGGATATGGGGCATGGGCTTGAGGGCAAGTTGAGTACATGTGTGCTATGAACACATGGGCAATCCAGAAAGACTTCCTGGAAGAGGTGAAATTTGAGCTGCGTTTTGACAGATGAGCAGGATTTCAGGAAGGAAAGGGGAGAAAGAAGACAGAAAGAGCCACTCCATTTCCTTTTCTCCTCTACTTTCTTCTCTTTGGACTCAGGGAGCCGGGCTCTGCTCCAGTAGCCCTTTGTAGCCTTCAGTGGACAGAGGGCTCTGGGCATGGCCTAGGAAGAAGACCACAGATCTCTGCCTGTCACTACTCCTGAAGCAAATATCAGCCCGACTACTGAGCATCCACTTCTGGACCTGCTGGGCCCCCTCCAACCCCCTCTGGCCTGGCTTTGAGATCCCCGATGTTATCCAGAAACCCCCTGACTTATCTCTCTGCACATCACATCATCACAAGGGGTGGGGGTGGGGAACACCCTCAGGTCATCCTCTTTCCAGCTTCTGATCAAATTCTCAACCTGGAATTGCTTCGGAGACCTGAGACCAGTGAGCTTTAAAATATTCAGAGGCCAGGACCCCACCCGACACCTCCGGAATCCCTGGGCAGGATTGTGGATTGGGAACCTCTGGCCAGTGTCAAAAGGTGGGGTAGAAAGAAAAGAAGCAGGAAGAAAGGGAGAGTGGGAGGGTTGACTGCCCAAGGAGAAAGCCCAAAAAAGGCTTCAGGACAGGTGGGAAGCAAAGCCCCAGCAGAGCGAGGTTCCATGGAAGGCAAATGTTCCCTAAGCAGCAGCTGAATTCTGCTCCTGTCCCCCAGTCTCCCAGGCAGTAGCCAGGGCAACTGTTCACCACCAACTGAGGCCCCAAAAGAGGCCTCCTGTTTACTGTAGTCAGTGCCTCCATGAGGGCAAAAGGCTGTCACATTTGTTCACTGTCTCCCTACTGCCCTGTAGTGGATGCTTAATAATTACCCGTGGAATGAAATGACTGAATAGACTTTAAATGCCAGCCCTTTCCTCTATCATGGCTGTTACAGTTTTCTGAGTCTATGCATTTCTCCTGCAGAACAGGGGTTAAAATAATGGTGCTTAGTAGAACTTCAGAAAGTAGGGAAGAAGGATATTTGGTTTGGGCTCCCTCGCTCATCCTCCCCTCAAATCTGCTTCCCTGGGATTTTGGAATCTGGCTGTAAGAGGGTGTTAGATAGAGCTGGCTACCAGGTAAGGTCAAAGGTTTCGGGAGCGGGAAGATAAGGAAAGGAGGAGGAAGTGGGGTGAGGAGAGCAGCATGCAGAGAAGAGGTGAGTGTGCTGGGAGCCCAAGGGAGCCCTGAGTCCTAAAAGGTGCTTGTTTGCTTGAAAGAGAAAGGTACAAAGCTTGGCCAGATGTTGACGTGGTCACTGAGCTCCGGGAGCCTGGCCTTGGCTCGGTGGAGAGGACCAGAAGCCCTGCGCTCTGTGTGCTAGCTATGTGGGACCCACCCCAGGCATGTCTCTTAGATACACTCCTGTGGCACGAGCACAGAGCCAGCCTGACTTTCCCCCCCACCTCAGCCTCCGCCCCTGGCCCATCCATGCCTGTGCTGGTTTGAAAGGATATATGCCCCCTAAGAAAAGCCATGTTTTGATATAAATCCCGTTTCTTAAAGGTAGAATAATCTCTATTCAATACTGTATGTTTGAAACTGTAATGAGATCATCTCCCTGGTTGATGTGATTTAGTTAAGAATGGTTGTTAAACTGGATTAGGTGACGACATGTCTCCACCCATTTGAGTGGGTCTTGATTAGTTTCTGAAGTCCTATAAAAGAGGAAACATTTTGGAGAATGAGAGATTCAGAGAGAGCAGAGAATGCTGCAGCACCATGAAGCAGAGTCCACCAGCCAGCGACCTTTGGAGATGAAGAAGGAAAACGCCTCCTGGGGAGCTTCATGAAATAGAAGCCAGGAGAGAAAGCTAGCAGATGACACCGTATTTGCCATGTGCCTGTCCAGCCAAGAGAGGAGCCCTGACCGTGTTCACCATGTGCCTTTCCAGATGAGAGAGAAACCCTGAACTTCATCGGCCTTCTTGAACCAAGGTATCTTTTCCCTGGATGCCTTTGATTGGACATTTCTATAAACTTGTTTTAATTGGGACATTTTCTCAGCCTTAGAACTGTAAACTTGCAACTCATTAAATTCCCCTTTTGAAAAGCCATTCCATTTCTGGTATATTGCATTCTGGCAGCTAACAAACTAGAACAATGCCTTACACACACACCAACAACCATCCCAGCCTAACACTCATCCTGCCCAGACTCCCGGCCACTTCAGGGGTTGGGGGCGACTCGTTATCAGTGAGGGGTTTTCCAGCTATACCCAAGCCCACAGGGAAAGTGATATGGACAAGGCAGTAAAGCTGAAGGCCTTCACCAGACCCCCAGACCCTCTCCTGGGTGAGGAGAGCTGGCCGGCTGGCAGGCTAAGTGGCCAGGGCCACCATTACATAGTCATAGGTTACTGGAGTTGGAAAGGCCCCTCATTTCACAGGCAGAGGAACTGAGGCCTGGGGAGGCTTGGGCTGAGCTCCCGCAGTGGCTGAGTATGGAACTGGAACCCAAACCCAGCAGCCCACTTCCTGGACAAAAGCCCACCTCAGGGACTTCCACCTGGAGCCTGGGGGAGGACAAGTCACCCAGCCTGGCACCTGTGTTGCTAGGACCAGTTTCTGGAACACTGCATGAATCCATCCACAGGCCTCCCTGTGCCCCAACCCACCCTAATAAACTTGGGACTGCGTCACAGCTCTCCCTCCTCCCCCAAGCTCCCAGTCTCTCTGTATCAATATCACTGGGATGCTGGATGCTTGATTAAAATGCAGGTTCCTGACCCCCAACCCAGGCCTGCTGAATCACAGTCTCTGAGAGCAGCGCCCAGGGAGCTGCCTTTTTATCGGGTTTCACCCCCACCCCCACAGCTACCTTCAACTGGTTCCCCAAATTTGGCTACTGTACCTGTTTGAAATGCAAGTCCCCGACTCCTCCAAAGATTCCGTTTCACTATATCCATAATTGGGTCTGGAAATCTTAATATTTTTTGCAGACATCCTAGCGGATCCCTGGGAAGCACGGCTGCACCTAGCATTTGGGCCGAGGCTCCTAATGTAGAATCCCAGGAGGGGTGCACGGACAGGCTGGGGGTGCTGGTGCAAACTCTCCGAAACAGTAAGTAGCTAAAGACTCTGTGTGAGAACATTTTTCTGGGTCCATAGCTTTTACAAATTCCTCAGAGAGGTTTCTGATCCCACGCAGGTTAAAAGCAAGGAGTGTGGGTCCTAGAGTGGTGTATGGAGAGGAAGGAGCCGGGAGGGGTTTTCCCTTTAGATTAAAAACTGGCTGAAGGCCCCAGTTCTAATCACCCTAACCTCTGCTGACCTCCCAGTCCTGCCTGAAGGCCTGGTAGCGGCCTGGACCCCCCCAGAGCCTGCATCTACCCAATCATCCTCCAATTCCTCTTTCTCATCCTCCCCATCCTACCAGTCCCTGCCCCACCCTGCAGCCCTATCAGCACCTTTCCAATGCAGAACATGTAGGCCTGGCTGGTGCTCACCTGTTAACCACTGCCCTGGAGGGCAGTTTTAGATGCCCCAGGACTATGTCATCACTCTGAGCTTTGGTCTTGGGCAACCCAGCCCAGTTCACCCAGCTTTGTGACAGTGTGGGGGGTAAAGGAGGGGAGGTAGGGAGAAGGGGGAAGGGGAAAGGGGCAGGCAGGGTTCTGATGTTGAAGACTTAGACCCAACTAGATTAATCCTTCCTGCTAATAGTCAGCCTCTGCCCCCCAGCACCTCTCCATCTGCCCCACCCCCACCCCATCTCTGAAAGCAGTGACTTTCAGAATTGGTTAGGGATGTCCAGAGAGGAAATGGGGGAAGAAAGGAAAGTGTCACTCTTCATTTGAATAGCACCAGGTGATTTCTCCTCAGGGGTGTCTCCACCCCTCTGCTCCACCCCAATAAGAGAAGATTGAGTCTCAAAGAGGCTGTATCACCTGTCGGCGCCTGCTCTGGTACGCTGGGTGGGTCTAGGGGCTCAGCTCTATGTACGTGTGTGCACGCACATGCAGGCATTGCAAACACAGGGGTAGCTGTGGCTAGGGTGTGTTCACAGGGGTCCAGGGACAGCCTCTGAAGAAGACAGGGTCTGCAGGTGGCTTGTGCAAGTGCGCTGCGGGATCAGGCCTGAGGTAGACCCCAGGGGAGCGTGTATTTCCCAGCCCTGTGCAGCTGCATCTGTGTACCCATGTGTCCTGCCGAACAAGGTGCACACTGGGCCAGGGCCTCTGGCCAGGGGTTCGTGATAAGGCCATCTTTAACGCACACTCTGGCCTCCTCACTCTCAGACACTGGAGCCCACTCCCCACCACACCCTAAGAAAGCCCATTGGCTGGCTAGGATGCGACCCTTGGCATTTCCCCGCACCTGGATCCCCAGTTTGTCCGAGCACTCTGGGCATTTTGAACTGCCCCGCGGCCCTCTCTCACCTGCGGTCTGGGTGCACCCCTGGTCTGTAGGCCGGCGCAAGGCCAGCCCCGGGGCAGTGAGTGGGGGGCGGGACAGGGGAGAGGCCCTCCTGACTGAGTTGGCCTGAGGCTGCTCCTGGAGCCCCCCAACTGGCCGCTTGCCGGCCCTCCCTGCCCAGGGCCAGTTTCTGCCCCATCATGCACCTCTTGAGTAGAAGTGGAGACAAAGCATTACTAGGCAGCTTCCCTTCTTGCAGAGTCTCAGGCCTTCTTAATCCTTTGCTTATGGAAGGGAATAGCTTCCAAATTGTGCCCCCAGAAAGCGGACTCAGAGAGACCCCAGCAGACAGGCAGACACGGGCTAGAACCCATCCCCCCGCAGGGGTGGGCACCACCTGATCGCTGGCCGGTCCCCCACCCCCACCTCCGCTGCAGGGGCTGCCGCCGCCTAGGCGATCACCACTCTGTCACCAGTCTCAGTGCCCGGGCATGGTCAGTGGGTGGGTGTCGAAGACATGACCCATTCCACCCTTTCTCGGGGACCTTTCCCAGCCTCCTCCACCTTTCCCCCACCTGTGGCCGGAGTTTCAGGTTCAATAGATTTGGGTGGAGCCTGAAAGCCCTAAAAATACCTGCAAAGAAGGTCCTAAATCCGGCCAGTTCAGACAAATGAGCGGCTTTCACTCCAGCTCGGAACTGGTGCTTCCAGGCTAAGCCCCTGATGTTTACATTTCAAAAGAGAAGAAAGGGGAAGTGGATGGACAAAAGTCAGCTTCCTGCAGTGGTTATGAACCTGGATTTGAGAGGTTCAAATTCCAGATCTTGCCCTGGGGCAAGTCGCTTTGCCTCTTTGTGCCTCAGTTTCTTTATCTCTAAAATGGGGAAATAATAAAGCCCACCTCATGGGTTTGTTGTGAGGATCAAATCAAATGAGTACCTGCCACCTAATCGTGGGATGTAAGCGTGAGAGGTTATTATAATTTGTGGTATTTCCAGGACAAAAGACCTGTTTAGAAGTGGAGATGTCCTTTTAGTGCCTCTCAAAGTATCTCCAAAGGTGCCTTCCAGATCTCCAGAAAATGCCAACCCTCCAGAGACCCAGTGAAAGTCACGTCCGGTCGGAATTAAGGTGAATCCATCGGGGTCTTTGACACGCTAATGAGGATTGTGTTTACACCCAGCCTGTTCAATGGGAAGGATTTTAAAGTGAGCTCCCCACCCCTCCTCCCGGGAAGAGGCAGGAAGACCCTGAGTCGGGGAGGGAGGCACTTCCTCAGCCCCCTGCCTGGGGAGCTAGAGAAACCCGCCATGCCACCAAGTCCAATCCTCCCACAGTACAGGCGAAAGCAGAGGCTTTACCCTCTGGTATTTAAATCCTCTAAGAGTCCGCTTCCCTGTCTGCAAAGCAGAAGCTGGGGCCTCTGCCCTGCTGGGCTACTGGGCATGGAGATGGGGAAGGAGGGACAGTGAGCTCTTGAAAGAAATGTGCTCTCCGGCATAGATGGTAAAAAGCTAACATTGGGGGAAAATGAGGGAAGCAAATATGAAAAGTATTTGTGCTATGTTTCACAAGATTGATGCTGTCTGAAATTATTTCAAAATTAAACAGTTTATATGTATATAAATCATAAATATCATCTTACCAGTGATAAATATGGTGGATGAACTGGGGAAAGAGTGTGAGCATTTAGGAGGAGTGTGTGCAAAAACCCCGAGGCTGAAGGAAGCACAAACCAGCTCCCCCAAAACCCAGAGTGGCTGGGAGCAGAGTGCAAAGCTGTGAGAAGCATAAATCGAACAGAACCGAGGGCTGGACAGGGGCCAGGTCACATGGAACTTCTAGATCATATCGTGCATGAGTTTGGGGAAAAGCCATCAAATCACTTAAGCAGTGGGTGTGGGGTGGGAGAAACGTGGTCTTATTTGCATTTTCACCCTGGCCCCGGCCTTACCCTCAGTCAATGGTGGTCATTAATACTGCCTGCTCTGGTTGCCTCTCTGCTGTCACCTTCCCCCAGGGGACTTTTTGGGGGACAGGAGTTGACAGCTGACAGCCTCCTGCCCACAGACTGCCAGGCCGTCCTCCCGGACACGCAGGCCCACCCACCTTCTCCCCCTCCTCCATTTAGACCCACCGTCTGTCCACACAAACCCACCCTCTCCTCCCCCTGCCTGCCTTGGCTTCTGGTCAAATCTTTCACTCTGGGAGTCCCAGAGCCCAGTGGGGCCTGGAGAAGTTTGAATGGGCTGTGCAATGGGGATTTCCCAGCGCAGTTGTGCTGGCTCAGTGGGCTTCCTTTTTTCCTGATTTCCAGATGCATCACTGCTCAGTGTGAGTGTGGCTTCCCTGCGGTAACAGACTGGAGAGCACCAAACCATCCTGGAAGTGTGAAACAATGACCACAGCTATAGCGTGAGCTGCGGGCTGACCCAAGGATTGCACCCCATCCTCTGACCCCCAAAGCCCCCAGCTTCTGCCCACAGCGCTGCCTGGCCTCTATCTGGAGGGCCGCACACTCCCATCTCTCGACCTGATCATCCGTGTTTGAGGCATCCAGGCCACATGGACAGGTGAGGTGGGCATGACTGTGGACCCTGCTGCCCCAGGAAGGGGTTAATTGCGATGCCCTCCACAAGCTCTTGAGTTTGGTGGAGGCTGGTTGCCATGGCAACAGCAAGGTGTTTTTGTGTGTGTGTGGGGGGGGGGGGGGTACCAGTGCAGCAGGATCTTCTGAAGTACAGGACGTATGGCATATTTTTATTCTCCGTTAAAACCTTCTTAGTGTCCTCTGGGACTGCACGTGGCCCCCAGAGGCCCTGGCACCGCTACAGCCCCTCACCCTGTCACCGTCGCTGCCCATGGAGCTTTTCCAACAAAAAGAACCAGGGCTTCTGGGGCCTCCATCTCCCAGCTCCCCAGACAAAGCAGAAATTGGGAAAGGGGTCATTCATTCATTTATTCATTCATCACACGTCAGCAACACACCAAGCAGTGTGCCAAGTGCTGTGGCCCATGCCTATAGCTGGGAGCAAGACAGGCTCTGCACACGCTCAGCTTCCATTCCAGTGGCTGGAAGTCCCCACTACATGCATTCTGTAGCACCTTCCCTTTCTGAGCTCATCTCAGAAATGAGATGTAAAATGGGCCCAATTGCAAGGATGCTGTTTTGGTTGCTAAAGTTGCCTAAATGCAATATACCAGAAATTGGTTGGCTTTTATAATGGTGATTTATCAGTTTACAAATTTACAGTTCTAAGACCATGAAAATGTCCAAATTAAGGCATCAAGAGGAAGACACCTTTCCCGAAGGAAGGCTGCTGACATCCGGGACACCTCTGTCACATGGCCAGCATCTGCGGGTCCATTTTTCTTTCTGGGTTCCATTGCTTGCTTTTCCAATTTTTCTCTCTCTACTTTCTAGGCTTTTGTCAGTAAAGGATTAGGACCCACCTTGAATTGGGTGGGTCACTTCTCAATCGAAACAACCTAATCAAAAGGTCCCACCCACAATAGGTCTGTACCCACAAGAATGGATCAAAAGAACGTGGCCTTTTCTGGGGTACATGACAGCTTCAGCCGAGCACAGATGCTGTGTGGGTGAGAGAAGACATTGAAAGCCAGCACGTCCTAGGCTCAAATATGCAGCATTGTAGTCCTCTCCCGGGGCCCTAACGTTTCACTCCATCCATAGAAAGTGCAAGTGTTTCTGAAAGTTAATGCTAGAACCCACAAATGCTGGCCGTTATGCTCTGGACCCTGTGGGTTCGCCATTGGGCAAAATCGTCATATTGACCCTGTCAGAGAGATTGGCTCTTCCTCTCACCGTCCATGGGACCTCAGCTTCAGCGTGCCCACCTGGGGTGATCCTCCAACACTTACAGGAGGTGATGTGCCTGAGCAGATGGGCAGCTCCAAAGTGAGCATGTGCCCAGTCCGTTCCACCATCTGAGCCACCCCAGGGCCAAAAAGCCCCCAAGCGTCCCAATGATAAGACCCTAGACCTGGCCTCCTGCTCCAGTTCGACTTGTGTTTTGCCTACAGTATGGACCTCAGTAACTATCTGTTGATTTGAGTCAAGTTTAAATTACCAAGCTGGACCACTCTAGCCGAGGAGAAAGTCCTCCTCTCAGTGTCTACCCAGGACTCGGTTGTCCCTGTTCTTGGCTCATCTGGTCCCAAGTCAGCCCCAAGCTGGTGTGGCCTGGCAGGGTAAAGCAAGCCCACCCGTGCCGGGGAGAAAGAACTCAGCTCTCCACCCCCACCTCCAGGCCTGTTCTTATGGATGGTCAGCCCTGGAACCACCTCTACAGCCTCAGCCCACTGCAGGCCTGGGGTGGGGAATGGGGGTGGCAGGAGAGCCTGCAGGGTGGTGGTGGTGGGGGAGGTCAGAATGGGGAGGGGGGAGGCTGCCTACAGAGGAGAACAACACACAGACTCAACCCACAGGTTGGGAACCAGCAAAGGAGAAGAAAAAAGTTTAAGAATTTCATATCTGATGTTTCAAAAAGTAAAAATTAAAAAATCCAGCGTATTCATTCATCATGGGAAATGCCAAAATATTAAAGGACTTCCTCACATTTATTTTGTGGTTTTAATTTGGACTATTCATGTGGGTGGAAATGCTGTAATCTTTCCGGAGCTTAGGGACTTAAGGCAAGGTCTGGGAAATGGAAGTGGGGTGCAGTTTGTGGGCTCCCGTCTTGTCTGTGCTCCAGGATCACACAGTCCCTAGAGGGTGGGAATGGAAGATGCTTTCCCTTCTGCTTCAGTCTGACACCAAAGGAGGCAGGATTAAGCTTGGTTAGAGGTGGAGCTAATGAGTTACTCTTTCTTCTCTCTCCAATCTTGATTTTCCTTCTCCTCAGTTGGGTGTCTGGGTACATACTTTCATAGTAGGACAGGGTTTACAGGGCAGATCGAAGCCACCATTTGTGAAATTATTTCCAGTAGGTCAGTGGGCTGGAAGGAAGCCGGGGTGGGGAGAAGCAAGTTTGGCAGAGGAACAACTGAGACCAAGAAGCTTCTAGCTGGCCCCTAGGCTGGAAAATCTTTAACAAAGGACCCAGCTGGCCCCTTAGAAGATGGAGACAGGCAGACATGTCTAGCAAACCCATCCAATGCAGGGAAGTCTCTGGCACTCTGACAGAGGAAAGCATGTGGATAGGGAGGAGAGGGGGATGGATGGAAGCCCAGGGAGATGTTCTAAGGCTTTCTGCCTCTGCAGAGTAGGACAGCCAGGACCCAGGCCACTGGAGCTGCTGGGAGAACAGTGTCCAGGGAGGGATTCTAAAAGGCCCTTTGTTGGTTTCTTTCATTCACCCAATGTTTGCCAATATTTATTGAGCTACTACTGTGCTCCTGGCATTGTTCTGAGGTTGCCTGGGTGGAGCTTATGGTCAAATGCACAATAAATGAGAAAACAATGCCTGTGGCAACCACGGAGGAGCACTGCTCAACTCTCCAGCAAGAAAGAACCCTTTTGTCCAGCAGCTGAGTGTGGTCAACAGGACGCCTGCAACTTTTGAGTTGATGCCCCTAGCCCATGACTGAGCCAGACCGTAGTACAAGGGTTGAGGCTTTTCCACCCAACTCAAGATACCACTTTAGGGTAGTATTTGCTCTGTAGCACCCCACTGAGCTGGGGAAGACTTTATCAGGTCTGCCTCAAGGCTAATGGCTCACTTTATCCAAACCGGCTTTGGACCCAACTGACCCAGTGCTGGGGAGGAAATCAGAGTGATGGGATGAACAGGAGCGAGGGGGCCCAATTTAAACTGGTGGTCAAGGAAGGCCCCACTGATGAGGTCAGAATGTTGGGCTGAAACCAAGAAAGCACTCAGCAGCAAAGCCGTCTAGGAGAGGGAGTGGCGGTTGCCATGACACAGTTGAAATAGAAGAATGAAACAGGGGTGCCTGAGGAGCGGAAGGAAATGACATCACAAAGAATGAGGGGGCCATCCTGTAGGCCATGGTTAGGAGTTTGGATTGATTCCAAATGCAGCAGGAGCATCTTCAGCCCAGGAGAGACATGATCTGATTTGCATTTTTAAAGGCTCACTCTGGCTGCTGGGTGGAGAATGGATTACATGAGAGCAGGGGGCAGCAGGGAAACAGTTGGGTGTTTTATTGCTTTTGGTTAATATAAATCTCCCAGTCCAACAACTTCTCTCCTGCAAAGGCAATCAAGCAGCCACAGTTGCCCAGAGTCACGTGACCCACTCGCTGCAGACAGACATGCATGCCTTAGGGTCCCCCACCTACAGACTCTCGAACGCACGTGCACAGTCGGGCATCCATGTTCCCCCACATTCATACTGGTACACACAGAGGCATACGTAGTCTCATGCACATGTGTGCCTATACATGACACCATCAATACACCTCCTTACGTGTATACAGAGTCACTTTCATGCACACACACACACATACACACATAATTGCACACATGCACACTCTCCTATAACAGACACACTGTTTTCCATTTTCCAAAGGGAAACGGATCTGCAGGGAAGGGTGGCTGGGAAAAGCAGTTAGGGTATTTATGAGAGGAGGAGATAACTGCAAACAGACTTAATCACTGGAAAAAGAAAAATGCCTGAACGCCTGCTTTCCCCTAAATTGCACCTGATGGTTGCTCCAGCCAGTTATTAGCGAGACTGCATTAAAGCCATCATCCAGTAGGTCAGGGGGTAGCCCGCTCTGCAGTGCCTCCTCGCTCAGCCACTGCCACCCACCTGCTCACCCGCCTGTTTCTAGCAGTCCAAGCCCTGTGCAGTCAGCATTAATCAGTTTTCACTACAGCTCATAATGATTCACAGGGCAGGAGGGGTGGGGGTGCAGCGTCTGCCCCTAGGAAATCCTGTAGCTCAGGGGAGGGGAGGGATGAGGAAGGTTTCCTTTCGGGGCAAGCTGGGGGTGGGTGGAAGATACTTTGGGAAAGTCCAGACTTCTCCAAAAAGGACTGGTCCCCATCTTCCTCCCCTAGCCAGCTCCTCTCCAGCACCTCCTCCCTTCCAGCGCTGGGACCCAGTCACCAGGACCTGCCAGCAGCTCCTCAAGCACACATCTCAACTCTTTGCTCCCACTGCTCTCAGAGCTGTCCTCCCAGACTCTGCTTGGGAGCCACCTCCTCAGAAAAGTCTGCCTTGATTGTCCCACCATCCCTCCCCAATTAGAGTTTCCTCCTGTGTGCTCACCTCCATGACAGTATGTCCCACACTGCCCAGGACCTACTGGGCTCTACTTATCTGTTTGCCTTTCAGAGCAGAGAGCATGTTTGCTTTGTGTACTGTTGCCTGGCACATAGTATGTGCTCCACAAATATTTCTTGAATAAATGATTGAATGAGGGTTACTTCTGTGGGATACCCTCCTAGAAAGGAGCTCATTTCTGGAAAGAATTCTCTGCTCCCTGCCATCTTCTTTGTTACTCTGGGGGCCCCTTGGTCATCACCAATCACCAAGGCTCTGGTTAGCAGCAAACGATGCCTTGGGCCATGATTTCTCTTCTCCCTCTTTCTCACCTCCAAGCAGCTTTGGTGTGGATTGCTCTAGTAATATTGGACTTAAGGAGGAGATTATAGGGGAGCTCTGGGGAGTGGAGTGAGGAGGAAATTCAAGTTGATATATATAATGCCCTATAACTTACTACGGGGGGAGGGTGGCACACATGGGAGTGACTGTGTGTGCATGTTTGTGTGTGGGTGTGAATGTATGGAGTGTGTGCATGCATGTGTGTATGCATGAGCGTGTGGGTGTGTGTGTGCACATAGGTGTGCATATGCATCTGAGAGTGGGTGTGAGTGTGAGTGTGTGAGTATGTGTGTGCATGTGTGTGTGCCTCTGTGCTGCCAGGAATGATCAAGCTGAGCATTTGGGACTGAAAAGAGCAAGAGAAGGTCCCAGCAGAAAGAACACCTGAAACAACCTAGATAGGGCTGAAGCAGTTTGCTGACTAAGGAACAAGCTGGCTGGGTATCAATACTGCTGAGAAGTCTGTGCTGTGCCAGGACAGCGGGCTCAGTAACTCTGGACCTGGGCAGCTCTCCTGGGAATGGGCATGGGTCACACGGGATCCTGGCCATTCTGACGCCAACAGATTCCTATGCAAGCATCCAAGGACTATGAAAATTGGTAGCTATCACTTAATGAGTGTCTACTACAGAGAAGGCAAACACAGCCTGCTGCGGCGTCCCTGGCCACACCATGACAGGCATCACTAATCAATCACAAGCACACCTATCGTCTTCAGGCCAGTATGAGGAGTCAGAATTTTTCTCAACACTGTGCTCTAAGGAGCCACTACTGGTAAATTGGGCTGGCATGTAAGGTGAATCCTTTTTGCCATCACTGGTCTCCTAAGTGCCAAATGCTTGATAAATCTATCTCATTCAGTCCTTGAAACAAATCCACGAGTTAAGGATTAATTTTATTTCTCAAATGAGGAATGAAAGCTCGGTGTGATTAAGGAATTTGACCACATTCACACAAGCAGTTAGGGCTGGGCTGGGAATACAAACCCTCATAGGTTGGGCTCCAATGACCTTGTTCTTGCTGTTTTATCATGTTGCTTGCTTCCCCTGGGCATCTGGACCACTGCATCATGGGCATTTGTCAGTGCTCTGTTGTCCACCAATCTTCAATCCCCTATATCCGCTGGGGCTCCCAGAGAGAACAGGTGTCACCCTCAAGTAGGGGAAATTGAGGAGTCTTTCAAGAAGAGACTATTTACGGAGGATGGATAGGCTTGGGGAAACCAACAAGGAACGATGAAGACACAGGTGGGGGAGGGGGGAGTTACTGGAAGCTGTAGAGAACCATAGCTGCAAAGGGAAGAAAGAAGGAGAAGGAAAGCCCCAACCTCTCTCCTCCCACCCTCTGATCTCCTCCAATGGTGCCTCCCATTGGACAAACCCAACAGGGAGTCAGAGGGCCCAGGAGTTCTGCTGATGGGTCCCCTAAAAGCCAACCTCTTAGGGTTCAGAGCAGGGGGAAAGGATGGAAGGATGGAGATCTGTAGAGGCAAACTGAGAAGATGATACAGAATTTCTTTTTTCTATCTGGGGAGAGTCGCTTCTTGAGGAGCAGACACTGCATTTTGCTGTAGAAATCAAAGTTGAGGATCCTGTCTCTCCCTTCTTGATGGCAGCCAAAGAGTGAGCATGTGGTCTTGTTGGGAGTTGAATCATGTCCCCCCAAAAAGGCATGTTCAGGTCCCAACCCCTGGTTCTGTGGCTGTAAACCCTTTGTAAATAGGATGTTTGGAAATGTTATTCGAATGTGCCCAAACCGAACTAGGGTGGGCCTTTGTCCACATGGCTGAAGGACATAGCAAAGGACATTGGACACGGAGCGGAGAAGCCATGGGGAGCAGCCAGAAGCCAGAAGTCGACAGAATTATGAAGAGAAGGAGAAAAGGCTGTGAGAAGATGCCATGTGCATTCCCATGTCGCAGAAAAACCAAGGGGCTCCACAGACTGCCCATCAGCCAGAAGATACTGGCCAGGGGAGGAAGCAAGCCATCGAGTCTCTGAAGACATGAGCCAACAAATTCCTGTTTTGGGTTTTGTTTTGTTTTGTTTTGGGGGTATTTGTTTCAGGAACTAGGAAACTAAAACAAACCTAGACTCAGTCATTCAGAAATTCTCCCTTAGGACTCTGTACCTTAAGGAAGGAGCCCAAATGCACAGGCCAGTTTAGCAATTCTTCCTGGCAGAAGTGTGCCCTGTGGCCAAGGGTCTAGCTGTGGAATCCATGGATGGCAGAGGGATGCGGCCATCATTCCTTGGTTCCTGCCCATTTCCCCAGCTAGGTCTCTAGTCTTTTAGTTGATGCTGTAGACATCCCCCAATGTATGCAGTGCATTCCTTCCCTGCTTAAGAGCGCCAAAGTCCATTTTTGTTGCTTGCAACAAGAACCCCGACTGGTGCAACTGCAAGGCACAGACAGATGGTGCATACACGGTCGTGGGTGGTCCCCTGAGCATGCACCAGGAACACAGCAGGGGAGGCTGCAGCTAAGCCTTCCAGTTCCCCTTCTGAATACTGCGGCTCTACCATCTACGAAATGAGGCAAGCTTGCTCTGAGGTCGTTTGTGTTTTCAGCTGAGCTGTCTCTGGGACGCCCTGCGGGAGTGAATCCTGCTGTGAGGGTCCCTCTCCAAGTGTGCAACCCCACAACAATGAGTGGTTTGCATTTGGAAGCTGAAGAAGGACAGACTGCCCCCACTCCAAGAAAAGACCCTGCCACGGCCAGTCTGTGGGAATGGAAGGCTCTGGAACGCCACAGTCAGCCACCCCACCTTGTAGGTGTCCTCTCTAAAGGAAAGGCCCCTCCCCACCCAGCCTGAGCACGGACTGCCCCCACCCCCTCAGCCACCTCCTTTGGCCAGAGTTCCTGGACTTGTGGCCTGTTTATCTTGGCAGAACTGTCCTGAGAAGAAGCCAGCTGAGCTACCACCTCCATCCCCACCCAGACACCCAGAATCCAGAATTTGGTTGTCTTTCTGGATGTTCAATATCTGCTCGGGGAATTAGAAGAAAAGAAAAACAGAAACAGCCGAGGTGACAGAACGGTGCCTGGGGTAACCCAGGGGTTGCCAGAAAGGGCAGGAGAACAGGGAGTCCAGGAGAGTCTGACCCCCAGGGGACTGGCCAGAGGGGACCAGAAACCCAGCCCTGACTCCCCCCAGCCCCCCCCCCCCCCCGCCAGACACCCCTCCTCGGGCTCCAGCCCACATGGGTGCAGACCTGAGCATCAGGGTTGGACAGCTACGCGGATATTGAAGCCCAGCCCTGGGCACCGGGGCATTTATGGCCACCAGGGGCAACAGTGAGAACAAGGCAGGCGTGCTCCCTGCCCTCGGGAAGCCCATGGGCCTGCGGGGGACAGGGAGAGATAAGTGGGAACTGCAGGGAGCCCTGACATATGACAGGGGCACGGACCCAGAGCCAAGGCGGGAAAGGCTTTCTAGAGGAAACGAACAAAAAGACCCAGTCCCTGCTGGCAAGCCACAGGCAGCCTCTGGGGAGAGCCAGTCTTGAACCAGCTCCCCTCCTTGAAGGCCCCAAGCTCCCTTCTCTTCCTCCAGCTCTCCTGGAACTCCCAAATGTCTCTATCACCTCCTCCTTTGACCCTCCCAACAGGGCTCAGCTGAGCGGTCTGAGACCCCTGCAGCAGGGCAGGCACCTTCTCCTCACCCCCCACCCCTGCCCCACGGGTCTCCCTGACCTTCGGGAGCTGCTCACTTGGAGCTCCCCCTACACTAGCCTTCACCGGCCCCAGGCTGCTGGGAACAAGAAACAGGGTCTAAACACAATGAGCTTTTCTCTTCTCTGGGAGCTGTGGGTCAGGAGGACAGGCTGGGGGTGCAAAGGGGCTGGCTGGGGGTGGGGCGGGGGCGGAGGGAGGCACATGGGGGAGAGTCAGCTTTTCATTTTGGCTTTGCGAAGCAAGCCAGCACCCCAGCCCGAAGCTGGCTGGCGTTGGCGTGCACCACAGATCTCCAGGGTGCTGCAGCTGTGACTGGATTATTTATAGCTCAGTCTTACATTTCTAACGCGAAAATATCACACAAAGGGAAAGGAAATGAAATCTCCCCTCTCCTGCCTGTCCCTCATTCCCAACTGCAGGGCATTCCAGAAGCCCTGTGACTAAAGGGTAAGAGACTCGCCCGCCACCTCTGCCTGGCTCCCTCCCTCCCTCCTCTCGCCTCTCCTCTGCCAGTCAAGTGTGCATCTCCCCTCCCCTGCGTTCCCTTCTCACAATTGTGCCATTTCTTTCTCTCTCACGCATGCATTTCCTCACTGATGCACATGCAATCCTGTTCGGTCTCTCTCTGCTCACCCAGCCTGAGCCCTTCTGATTCAGACACACGCTACGCACCCCTGCCCTTTGCCTTTCCTCGCCGCTGTCTCTCTGCTTGTCTCACTCCCTTGGGTTGTGTGTTTGCTTTTTTGCTTTGTCAATGAAGACGCTGGCACATTAATTACCAGGCCTGTCCGCTGCCGAGGCACGTCAGCTCTTTGTCAATAGTGGGGGCGGGGGGGCTTGTCTGCTTGCAGTCATCTTGCTCTGCTTTTAAAAATCCCGTGGGCATTGCCTCCCCAGGAGCACCCATTTTGTGGCCTGTGGCTGTGAGGACGCTTGTCCCTGAGCTCGCCATACCCCAGGCACACTGCAAGCAGAGGCCACAGAACGTGCCTCCCAGCCTGCAGGAAGCAGCATCTAAGGACGCTTTGCAAGTTCGAGGCAGGGCCGGCTGGGTATTTTATGGCACAGGAGATGAATAGATCCCTTCTCCCTCCTGTGTTACGGTCTCGGCACTCGGCAGTAGTAGGTAGGATGAGTCCTTCCTTTACAACATTCCACAACCTCAGAAACTCTGAGCGCTGTGAATGCCACATGGGAAAGCCAAGGCCCAGCAGCACCCTCCGCGTGGCCCTCTCAGGCCCCCTCCCCAGGCCCTAAAGAGCAGCAGTGTCGACCCTAACATGGACCTCGACTCACTTTCACCCAGGCAGTCACAGAGCCTGGGGACTGCGTGTGCACACCGCATGCTTTCCCTATGCCAGGACAAGGGGACATCACAGTCAACGAACCCAAAATAACAAAGGAGAATGGCAGTGCACACTGAGCCAGGGAGGGGGCACCTGGGGGGCAGAAACTCCTACAAACCACCACAAGGGTGGCATTTCTTGGAGGTCTTTTTCCTTGTATACCTTAAAAACTTACCTGGTGTTGGTATTATTCACTTTAAGTTATCTGTCATTTCCGTATTAAAAAATCTCCTAGATTAATTAAAATTAAATACCTTAACATTTTTTCTGAAAGCTTAATGTTGACCTTCCTGGAAGCTGAGTCTCAAAAACCCTCTGACTCACCCCAGGGACTCCAGGACACATGAACACCCTAGTTAAAGACCCAGGGGATGATGTATGGGGTAAGGATAAGAACAGGGACTCTGGGGTTTACATCCTGGCCCAGCCAATTATTAGCTATGTGACCTTGGCTAAATCAGTTAACCTCTCTGTGCTTCAGAACTTTGACTTGAAAAAAGGGATGATAACAGTACCCATCCCATCAGGCTTTTACGAGGATTCAGTGTTTTAATGTATATAAAGCACTTACAACATTAACTGATACAGCGTCGATGTTTGCAGTTATTTTTCTGTAGACCAGTACAAAGCCATCGAGTCAACCCCAGGGGCTGAAAGTAGAGGTCACTCCCTGCCACCCTTCTAGGATGTGTTTCTGACTCCAGCCTGCACCCCACCTCCAGCTCAGGCCTTTGATCATGCATTCGATCAGCTGGGCAGTTAGTAAACCAAAGTTCTCCCCTTTTCCAGACACTGCTCAGGTACTGGAGACTCAGTGCTACACAAGAGCTTCTAGAGGGGGAGGCAGAAACAAGCAAATGGCATTTGGACCATGTACAGAGCTGAAGATCCAAAGATTAAATATCAGCCCTTCTTTCAAAAAAGCACCACCGAGCTGCAGGGGCCAGGGAAAGCAGACAGATTAAAGAGGTGAGAGCCGTTCAGTGTGATTTTGATGATGTCACCCACTGGCCTTCAGCCTTCTGGACAGGCCTGCTATGGTAGGAACTGAGCCATGTCTCTCTAGCAGGGTGCATGAGGTGAGGAATAGAGTGGGGGGAGGGGGGCTGGCTTCAGGGTACATACCTTCTGTGTACTAGTCAGTCCTCCCAATTCCATATACTTCCCTTTTGTTCACTCCATTCTGGCAACTCTGGCCTCCTTGCTGTTCATCCAAATCACCAGGTATAGTCCTGACTCAGAGTCTTTGCACATGCTGTTCCTTCTGCCTGGAACACTCTTCCCTCATATATAGATCAGGTCTCTCCTCCGATCTCACCTACCTGCAAGACCTTCCAGGAACACCTGCAAAAAATAACACTCTCCCCATCCTGTCGATCCCTGTCCCCCCCTTTGCCCTTCCCTCTCTCCACTTATCAGTCTTCACAGCACTTACCACCATCTGACATATATATTCATTTGTTGCTGGTCTACCCCCACCAGAATGTAAACCCCGTGAATGCAAGAACTTTGCTTTGCTACCTGTTATATCCCCTGTGCCTAGAATAACAACTGGGGAAACTTTAACTTTAAAAGAGACAGCATGTGTTAAATTTGGCATGCTTTTAACTCTTCCAAACAAACAAGCGAATAAATAAATTCACATTGAGACCAACTCCATGTATGGCTGTTGAGGTGAGAAGGGGGTGGGGTTGCAAGCAGCCCAGGTGTGCCCAGCAGTTGGGCCACGCGGTCCAGGCTCCAGCACGTTCCGCGGACGGCACACACAAGTTGATCTGGGCCCGTGAGCCTTGACTGCCCTAGAGGGCTTGTCTTAGAGTCCCTAAGAAGTCTACAGACGTAATCAGAAATGGATCCTGAACCATAAAGCCAGGTCAGAGGTCCAGAAAATGGAAAGGCCAGGCCTCAAGCTGGGATATTTCAGGACCAGAGAAGCTGAAGGTTAAGAAAGAGAAAGGTGCCTGGTGTGTCTGGTCAGGGCAGGCCAGAGGGCTGGAAATCTGGCAGGAAAGCAGGCAGATGCAAGGGATAAGGAGTCCGAGTGCAGGTCCTGGTAAGCCTGGGGAAGGCCCTCTGCCTGCTGGGGGCCTTCCAGGCCACGAGCTGACTCTGCAGCACTGCTAATCTGTCCTCTCTTGACCTCTGTGCTCCCAGCTATCGAGGCGCTGGGTGGCTCACTCAGAGAGAGAAGTGTGATTTGGGCTAAGTTTTCTTCCAGCAGAGACCAGGGAAGAGCTGGAGGCCTGACCAGTGGGGCAGAGGCCAAAATTATGGTATCAAAGAGATTTACCATCAGACCCAGAATGGCCCTCATTTCTGAGTCATGTTCTCTTGTGTCTTTAAAGCACTTCCCCACATGCATGAATTGTGTGCAGGGGAAGTTTCTTAACTTAAACCACGGACAAGACAAGTGAGGACTGGGATTTTCTTTTCGCTGTTCACTGAACTCCTATTCCCTCATCAAAACCCTGGCCAAATGAGGTTTTGTTGGCTTGCCCAGAGTGATGCCCCGATAAATTCCAGAGTGATTTGAACAGTGAATAAAAAAGTATTGGCAAAGAATGGTGAGAAAGGGGGAAAATTCAACTTCCCCAAGTTGAATTTTTGATATTCTCACAAGCATTGGGAACAACCAAAACAATAGGCTGAGGCCCCTATCTTGGGGGTTGTTCATATGAAACTGAACCCCACAAGGGATAGGTCAAGCCTACTTAAAATTAGGCCTAAGAGTCACCCCCAAGAGAGCCTCTTTTGTTGCTCAGGTGTGGCCTCGCTATCCAGCCAACACAACAAACAAACTTACCACCCTCCCCCTCTCTACGTGGGACATGACTCCCAGGGGTGTGGACCTTCCTGGCAACGTGGGACAGAAATCCTAGAATGAGCTGAGACTCAGCATCAACGGATTGAGAAAAGCTTTAGAATGAGCTGAGACCCAGCATCAAGGGATTGAGAAAACCTTCTTGACCAAAAGGGGGAAGAGTGAAATGAGACAAAGTGGCAATGGCTGAGAGATTCCAAACAGAGTCGAGAGGTTATCCTGGAGGTTATTCTTATGCATTAATAGTTATCACCTGTTTAGTTAAGGTGTAATGGAGAGGCTGGAGGGAACTGCCTGAAAATGTAGAGCTGTGTTCCAGTAGCCATGTTTCTTGAAGATAATTGTATAATGATATAGCTTTCACAATGTGACTGTATGATTGTGAAAACCTTGTGTCTGATGCTCCTTTTATCTACCTTATCAACAGATGAGTAAAACATACAGAATAAACATAAATAATAGGGGGAACAAATGTTAAAATAAATTTAGTAGATTGAAATGCTAGTGATCAATGAAAGGGAGGGGTAAGGGGTATGGTATCTATGAATTTTTTTCTGTTGGCTTTTTATTTCTTTTTCTGAATTGATGCAAATATTCTAAGAAATGAGCATGATGATGAATATGCAACTATGTGATGATATTGTGAATTATTGATTATATATATAGAACGGAATGATCACAAATTAAGAATGTTTTTGTTTGTTGTTATATATTTTTTTAAAATTAACAAACTCAGGAAACTGTATTCTTAAAAAAACAAAACAATAAAATAAAATAAAAAACAAACAGACAAAAACCCTGGCCAAGTTGCCCAAGCTAAAGCAGTTGCCCATCCGTGACCAAGTGGCATGTTTCTGAAACTCTTCCCCCCTCTAAACTGTGAGCACATAAACGACAAGGACTTTGTCTTATTTGTGACCACATTTCCAGCTCTCGGTAAATGATAATTGACCAAATGATCCAACAAAGTAAGGGCAATCCATGCTTCCTGACTCTGAAACCCTGATTAAATCTTCTCATATCTCCCCCCTAACCCAGGAGCTTGCTCAGCTGAAGGGGCAGGAAGTTCCTGTTTGGCAGGGACAGTTTCAGGTTCTGATGGCCTGCCTGGACTGGACTGGTATCTGTTCCAAGTTCTCTTTTGTGCATGCTCTGCTGGGGGCAGGGGACTGGGTATGTATCCCCTGGAGACGGCCTCAGCCTGCAGCGGCCATCTCCTCCTGCAGCCATTTAGGTAAGGTTTCCTCATAGTATCTTCCTCTAGCCTCCAATCTTCCCACAGCCACCCGGGCTGATTGGGAACAAAACCCGTCTCAGTCCAGGCTGTCAACTTTCCAGCCAGGGTGAGAGAGCCCCTCTTCTGGCTGGGAGCCTGGGGTGTGATCAGCTGGGAACAGAATGTCAGCACTCCCGTCTGGCAACCGGCCCTGGGGCCCTGCACTCTGCGAGGGTGAATTGGAGCATGCCACATGAGCACCTGTTGCTGCCCAGGCAAAGCCAGCTTCTTGGGACCCCAGGGCACAGAGGACAGGACACAGGTAAAACAAATACCTGGTCCATTGGCAGCATCCCTCCCAGACAGACCTCAAAATTGTCAGGGGTTCTGGGACGAAATTCACTTTACCAACAGCCTCCCTGCCTCCAGCCCATCAACCGTCCTCATTAACCCTCAAACTGATTTCTTTCTTTTGGAGAGTAATACCATTAGGATATCATAACTGAAAACTCTAAATCACTTTATGGGTGACAAATAATCTATTGGCTCATTTGATCCCCTTAATAATGCATCAGAAGACACTATTCTTCCTATTTTACGGAAGAAAAATTCAAGCTCAAAGTGGCTTGCCTCTGCTCACCATCAGTCTCACTAGAACAGGTGAATCTGCTTCTGTCCAATTCCACATCCTGCATAATTTTTTTTCCAAACACCCCTTCTCTGTATTTTACTGGCTTTTTCTTGGGGCATACTTGCTTAGGAAGGAAACACACAACCTTAATCCCTCCAGGGTAATGGGGGACAATTAAAACCTCAAAAGAGCAAGATAGGAGAAAGACATGACTCTCGAACTCCACTCTCTAGTTCACATCCTCACTTCCTTCATCCTTAAACCTTTAACCAGAGTGTATGCCACAGGGATGAGGGGCCGAAAGTGCTGGCAGGGAGGAGCACAGAAGTCTGGACAGAAAAGGTGGGAGGTGGGCCTGAGCCTGGAAAACAGCATTCCCAGGGTCCAGATATGCCATGATTAAGAGCCCTGCAGTAGAAGGTTCTGGGTTCAAATCCAAGTTCCACCGCTGGCTTGCTGGGTAACATAGTCCCTTAACCTCCCCAGGACTCAGTTCCTTTCTCTGTAAAGTAGGAGGACAGGAGCTGGGAGTACCTAGCTCACAGATGCTGCCAGGAGTAAACAAGCCGGCCTGCTGCAGGCCTGCCATGCCCTGGGAACTCAGGTGCTGACGTCGCGGTGCGGGCAGGAGCCAGGGTCTGGGTCAGAAGCGTGAGGTTTCAACCGTAGCTCCGGTGCACCGAGACACTGAACAAGCTGTTCGAGGCCCTCAGACTCACTCTAGAATGTCTCACTGTAGAATGGAGGGATTCATAATGTTTTGAAAGCGTCATAATGCTTAGAAATCATCCACGGAAAGTGTAACACATAAAGGGCTCAGCACATCCTGATTCCTTTCCTTGTCTTCCCTGAACTATGAAATTTTGTTCGGAAAACATCTCGCCTCCTGGCTTTGTTTGATTTCAAAAGGAATAAATGGTAGAAACCACGCACCACGCCGTTCACTCGGTAAATGTCTGTGCTCTTGGAGAGGCGAGCCCTGGGGAGATGAAAGGGGGATACCAAGGCTAAGAGTGTGGGCAGGGGCTGGGCGCGTACGGGTGGCCTGATCCCTGAGTGCTCCAGGAGGAACGGGGTCTGCCGGTGGAGAGGAACAAGTACAAGGGACAGAAAGCTCCCTTCCACCGGCCGCTGGCTTGCTGTTGACCTTGTGAAAAGTACTTGCCCCTTTCAGGGCTGGTTTTCTCCCTGTAAATCGAAGTGCTCTGGAAGGCCCCTCGCACGTGGAACTTTCCAGGATGCTCCTCCACTGGCCTCTTTCCTGGGCATTCCAGGAGCGAGCTAAGGCAGCCCCCTCTTCCTGCCCCTCCATACCCTTCTGCCTGCCTTATCGGTTCCACCACCACCATCACCTCTTTCCCTCTCCTTCCCAGACACGTGGGCTTTATTTTTAACCAGCGTTTACCAGGAGGATCTGGAAAAGCCAGTCTGCTGGAAGAAGTTCCAGCACTGCTCACGCCCTTTCCCACAGAGTATCCGGGGCAGACCGAGGCCGGGCCGGGGAGACCTGCCCAGCAGGTGCGAGGTGCAGGGCAGAGGGCCTGGGGACCAACACTGCCCAGCCATTCCCAGCAGGCCGGAGGACTGGAAGAGGTCCCGGGAGGGCCCTGGCTGTGCTCCCGGGAGGAGAGGGCGCCCCCATGGCAGGGGTGGAAGCTGGAACCTTCCAAGCTTTCCTGACGTCGCCTCCCCGGCGAGGGCTGATTGGCCCAGGGCTTCCCTCTCCCCTGGGGAAGCCTCTGGGCAGGGTGGCCCAATGCCCTGGTATTGCAGGCCAAGGCTCCAGTGTACTCTGGCACAGGGGAGGGGGCAGCTGAGGCCAGCTTACCCAACAGGCAGATTAAGCATGTGCTTGGGGCACTGGCAGTAAAAGGGCATCAACAAAATAGTTGAATTTGGTTTTATTATTTTTTTTGAGAACTAATAGTTAGCATTTCAAAAATAGCAAGGAAGTAGCCATCACGGGGGAAAGAAGTCAGAACTTTGTTGGACTTCCTCACACTTATTTTAAGGTTCAGGTTGCTTTTATTTTGAATTTGTGTGTGGGTGGAGCGGGGAGGTGCACTTTAACCTTTCAGCTCTTAGCTACTGAAGGTCTAATTCAGCTCAGGGTAAACTGAGGAGCAGAAAGAGGGTGGGGACAACGGGGGGAGGGGGAGGAGGGAACGTAGGGCCTCAACCCACGGCCAGCTCCCCAGGCTTTTGGAAAGAAGGGGCACTGTGCTGTCATCAAAGGAAAACCTGTCTGGGTCAGTCCCAGGAGTGTGCTGCGAGGTCTGCGCCAGTGTCCACTGGAGCCCAAGAAACAAATGCATGAGCTAATGTGTTGGGGACACAAGGGCCAGGATCACTCAGGGCCCCAGAGTGGCATTTATTCTCCCTTCCTCACTGTAAACGGCAGGGTCCTTGGCCAGATGTGGCCAAAGATGGTGGTCAGATTGGAGTGTGGGACGGACGGAGCGGGCTCCCCATTTACTGGAAGAAGGAGCCAAGGAAGACAGCTTTTCTGGGGAGTGGGGACGGGGGGCAGGAACGCAATGCCCCTTCGCCCATGGTCTCCTTTAAAAGGAGCACATCACAGCCCAACTGCCCTCTAGACCCAAACACAGCAAACCCTGACCAGGCACCTTTCCCTTTGGCAGCCATTATCCCACCGTCACCCTCCTGCTGCCCTGTGGTGTGGTTGCACTGTCCTCACCTGCAGAGAAGGGGTTGGGCTCAGAGAGGCTAAGCACCTACTTAACAGCACACAGCAAGCTACTGGCAGGATTAGGGTGCAAACCTCGGTTGTCTGGCTGCACGTCCAGCAGGCTTTACTCGGTAGAGCAGGTCTGGTCCCTGTCCCCGGCCTCTGGAAGGACAAAGCCACAAGCTGACTCTCTTCACTTCCCTGGTTCAGCCATTCACTTCTCAGCTTTTATCAAGGCAGGTACGGAAGAGTGAACCACAGACATGCACCCAGAACCCTAGAATCGGGACCAGCCTCAAAATCTGTGGGACTCAGTGCCAGATGAAAAGGCAGGGTGGTTTGTACACAATGCATTAAGAACAGCAAGATGGTAGCAGCGGAACAGGAAACTAGCTCTTTTAGTTTCCTAGGCTGCTCAGGCTTATGAAATGGGTTGACTTAAACAATGAGAATGTATTAGCTTATGGTTTTGAGGCGAAAAGAAAAATGCTTATTTCCCAAAGACCATGGCATTCTGGAACTGGCTGCTGGTGACCCTTGGTCCTTCGTCTGTCACATGGCAAGGCACATGGTAGCTTTTCCTGACCTCCCTTCTCTTCCAGGCCCATCGATGCCCAGCTTCTGGCTGCTCCATCTGTGGCTTTCTCTCCCTCTGTCTGAGTTTCACTCTGTTTTATAAACGATTCCAGAAATAGGATTGAGACCCCTCCTGATTGAGGTGGGCCACACCTTAACTGAAGCAGCCTCATCAAAAGATCCTTACAATGGACTCACACCCACAGGAATGGATTAAATTTAAGAACATGTTTTTCCGAGCACAGGCCCAGTCCAACGATGCAGGCCTGCACTGATGAGGCCAGCCTTGCCCGGAACCCACACTGTCCCCAAAATAAACTCTTCCCTTATAGCGGAAATCAAACATCCTAGTAGAGTGGGTTTGCAAGTGCCCTGGCCTCGTGAAGCAAATCCGCCGCTACCCCGTCTCCCCTGGGTGCCCTGCCACCTAAGCCCTGGATTTCCCCAGAGTCCTCAGATGTGTGAGCCTCATCCTCCGGGTGACATCTGCCTGTCACTGGGGCCCACCTGGAGTTCTCTGCCAACTGCAGACCCTATAGGGCTTCTCAGATGGGCTGAGACAAGGAGGGCCAGTGAGAATCTCCATGGGTGCTGGGTGTGGATCTAAGGGTAGGGGGGCTCTGTGCCCTGCTCTCCTTTTCTGACAATACCAGCCTCATCCAACCAACATTTAGTGAGTACATAGGCACTCTGTAGAGGCTCTAGTAATAATGCTGATAATTTCTCTAGAACAGTGTTTGGCCCCTGCTAGGAACCCCATTAATGTTTATGGATGTGATGAAGAGTAGCTGCCATACCATGAGTGCTCCCCAGGTGCCCAGCACTGAGCTGGGCTCACCTGCTCACACACATGGGCTCATTTCATCTCACCTACAGCCCACCTGGCAAGGTGGACATCCCTGTCCCTCTTGGCTTAGGAGGAAGCTGAGGCTCAGAGTAACATGCAGAAGGCATCTGTGCTGGTTTGAAGCTGTTATGTCCCCCAGAAAAGTGATTTCTTCTAATCCAATCATGTGGGTGCAGGCCTGTGGTGGGTGGGATCTTTTGATTAGGTAGCTTCCATGCAAATGCGAGCCATCTAATTGTGGGTGGGACCTTTTGATCAGATGGAGATGTGACCCCCACCCATTCAAGGAGGCTCTTAATCGGCTTACCGGAGTCCTTTAAGAGAGGGGCATTTTGGAGAAGACACAGATGTTCAGAGATGCTAAATGAAGAGATTAAATCCAGAGTTTGCCCTGGAGAAGGTAAGTGAGGACCCACAGATGCTTTTAGAGAGAAAGTCACTGGCATCAGAAGCTGAAAGCAATGAACTGTAAACAAGGACCAGCAGATGCCAGCCACATGCCTTCCCAGCCCACAGAGGTGTTCCAGATATCAGCAGCCTTTCTTCAAAGTCAAACTATCTTTCTCTGGATGCCTAATTTGGACATTTTCACAAACTTAGGCTGTGAATTTGTAATCTAATAAATCCCTTTGTAAAAGCCAATCCATTTCTGATATATTACATTCCAGCACCATGAACAAACCAAAACAGTCCCATAGCTGCCTAACAAAATGAAGAGACAGGTGTCTGGTCCTAAAGTCTTCTTCAACTTTACCCCAAGCTGCTCTTAGACCTGCCTGCAAGGAGTCCCATCTGATCTGGGAGAGAACGCACACTAGATCAATACTAGATCAATACTACCCAAAGGCAAGGCTCTTCACCCACCCCCATGCTGGCGCTTTGCTCCTGATCTAAGAAGGAGGCCCAGTTTTGTCCCAGGTGAATCCCTCTGCCTGTGCTTTCTCTGTGTCAATCCCTGTTTGGAGTGCTCTAGGGGTACTGTGCTATGAAGTAAGTACAATTATTGCCCCCATTTTACAGGTGGGCAAAGTAAGGGACAGAGAGGCAATGCAAGCAAGTGGAGGAGCTGGGATTCAAGCCCAGGCTGCCTGGCCCCAGAAGCTATGCTTGTCGCCACTATGCACCGCCAGTGCTCAAGCCTGTACACCAGCACTGCAATATGCTGCTGTGTAACCTTGGATAAGCTACTCAACCTCTCTGGGCCTGCATTCCTTTGACTGTAAAATGCAGATAGGAATAGTGCCTACTTCATAGGGTCGTCGTGTGGACGAGACGATATATGCAAAGCACTGTCAGCGGTGCCTGGTGCCTGGTGACCACATAAATGGCAACTGTTATTAAGATGGTGACTTTGCAGTACCCTATACTGTACCCTGTATGTGCCCTCCCTTCTCCAAGGCTGGCCCTCCATTAATGACCACCCTCCTCTAGTTTTTTCAACCGCTCCTTCTCTACTAGCTCTTGCCCTATAAATTTGCTTATGTTACTCAACTTGCGTAAAAAACACCCCCCATCTTGCACCCCTGGCTGCCAAGTTCTCGTCTTCCCTTCAGAGCCAAGACAGTGGGGCACACTGCTCCCTCACCACACTCGTCCTGGTTTCCACCCCCTCCATTCTGCAGGTACTGCCAAGGTCTCCAGGCACCTCCCCACTGTCAAATCCAGCTGACACTTTCCAGGCATCATCTTACCTGACCACAACCCAGCACCTGCCCCTATCCACGACCCCATCCTGCAGAATCTCCTTGGCAGGCAGGACACTATGTGCTGTGAGCCTCCTTCCGTTTCTCTGGCTACTCATTCTCCTCCTGAGCTCCTCTTCCCCATTCCTGGAAGGGAGAATAGGGTGCTCCGCGCCTTCCATCTTGTCTTCCCCTTCTGACCACTCTCCCATCCAAACTCACACTTCCAACTACCACTTACAAAAGGACAGCACCTCTCATGTCCTGCCCAGCCCTGTCTGCAGACCGCAGCCCTGCACGCCCACCTGCTCACCTGCTATCACCAAGTGGGTGGCCCACGGCACTGCAGGCCATGATCTCTGCCCCTAAACCTCCTCCCCCAGCTGCACTCCCGTGGCCCCCGAGCTGAGGGAAAACCTTTCCTCCTTTCTTTCTCTGCTCGCCATCATGAGACTGGGGCCAGTTCTAGGACCCTCCCAGCACTGCAGTCCCCTCCCTAATTCAGCTTTGACCCCTCTTGCCTGAATTACCGCAATGGCCTCCCAGCTGGTTTTCCAACCTCAGCTCTCCTTCCACTCTGCTGCATTCCTCACCCTGCTGCCAGAGAGATCTGTTCCGAGGACAAATCGAACTGAGTCCCTCCGTGCTCTTCCTCACCCCTACAAAGTCTCCCATGGCCCTCCCAACTCCCCCAAGCCCCTCGCTCTGTACATCTCTCCCCAGATTGCAGCCATACCAAGGCCCCTACCCCAGAGTAAATTTGCTCTCCTGCCTCTGGGCCATTGCCTCACCCAGAAGCCCCTTCCTCTTTTCTCTCCCCTTCCTTTACAGGAAAGGGAGGGGGTCTCTTGCAGTGCCCAGGTGTGCTTCTGTGGGCTCCAGGCACAGCACTGGTCACCAGGAACCTGCCCATCTCCTCCTGGCACTAAGTGCCCAGAATGAGGCTAACAATAATGGCTAACATTCACTGAGAGCCAAGGAACCTGGAGCTGCGCTGTGCTGGCCCTTCAGGGGCATAACCCCCCTTAAATCTTCCACAGCCCTGTGAGGGGTATCCCCATTTCTCTGGGCTGGGACCCAGAGAGATAAAGGAACTTGCTCAAAGTTTGGACAGGGTCAGAATTTGAATGCAGACATGCAAACAATAAATGTTAGTTGGTTAATACAAGTTTTCACTGAAGCGCTGACTTTTCAGACATCTTGAAGGAGAAAGAGGAGGTATCAGGAGGGCAAAAGGAGAAGGGAGCAGCATTCCAGAAGCAGCAGCCTGTGGGGTGCTTTCTAGCAGCCTGCTCTAGATCTTCTCCAGAGCAAAAACTCTGGTCCCTGAGCCTCAGTATGGAGAAGAGAGAGCCCTGGGAAGGAGCCGCTGGCAGGTGGGTAAGGAGAAAACAGGCTCTGACTTCGCAAAGTTCTCAGAAAGAAGGGCTTGACCCCAACAGAGGAGGCCAACATGGGATTAAGAAAAAGGAGGCAGAGGCTGTCAGAGAGGCCACCCCAGCCCCTTAGGTGCTGGAGGCAAGAGCTCTGGCTGGCTGGCAGACCCCTGTTGAGCCCCACTCATGCCTCCATGGAGGTGGTTTGGAGGGAAAGGCTGAGGACAGGTAGAGTTACAAGGTGGCAGGCTGTGCCTGGGGCTGGGAAGGGTCCTGGGGCTAGCTTTGCTTCTCCCAGCCCCAGGTGGGTTACCCACTCACTGAGGCTGCCTGGAGGCCCTGCTGGGGCCGAGCTGAAGGCATGGGGTCTGAGAAGCAGCTTGCAGCAGTTAGTCTGACCAGATAGCTTAGCCCCCAGTGAGGCTGAGGACAGCATAGCAGTTCCCCTTTTGGGCGCCCCAGCTCTCCCCGTTCCTCTTCTATCCTGGGAAGCTCCCTGCTGCCTCTCTGACTCCCTCTGAAACTGCCCTAACTCCAGAGGCTCCCTCTCCGGGTAGATGGGGGCCTCTGGTTCCCTTTGGAGTGGGCTTGTTGGCAGCTCCTCCAGCCAGGGATCAGTTGCCACCAGCTTTGGTCTGAGGTGAACCAACACTGTAGGCCAACAGCTCCGGGCAGACAAGGGGGGTGGGGGTGGGCACGTGATTGTCTGGGCCGTGACCCAGGGGCACAGAGTTAATTCCTTCATGCTCACGTGGCTCGGCATTCCAGAGCCGCCTCTCCAGGGCCCAAACCTGTTCTCAGCTGCCACCGGACTTCCTGGCGCGGTAGCTCGGGAGGCTCTGCTCACGGCTCCCAGGTTCCCAGTGGTCACTCGTCCCCAGCATCAGCTCCCAAGGCCAGCGCCCAGGAAGGATCTGCGCGGGTGGGATGTGAGGCGGCGGGCCGCGGAGCTAGGGAAGGTGTAAGCGTCCTTCAGACAGGAGAAAAGGAGCGAGAGGCTAGGCAGGGCAAGTTTTTAACGGCTGTGCACCCTCAGCTGACTATCTCGTAAAGTGGTGTAACTGCTATGACAATGCCTAGTCCATTGTCTGGGCCAAAGATAACACTCAGTATTTCTTCTTTCTTGCTCTTTTCTTTCAGCCAAAGTTAGTGACGCAATTCTTCCCGGCTCTCCGGGCTGCTGTGGGGCGTGGGGAAGGGAGGGGGATCTTGCTGTGGCCGAGCAAGGCTGTGGACACTGCAGGGAATAACCACAGCCCCACCTTCTCTCCCCCCCACCCCGGCTCCATTCCCTCCAGAGAACCCCCAGGCCACAGGCCAGAAAGGGGTTCACTTAAGCAACCCAACTCATCCCAGCCGTGTAGGTACAGTGGGTGTGAACCAAAGATGCACACGCACACACACAAATACGTACTCACATGCATATACACACACACATAACCATGTACACCATATGTACTCACATGCATGTATGCACACACGTACACACAAACATTACACATGCATGTCATGTATACACACACACATGCACACATACAAACACACTCCGCCTCCCCACGCACACACCCCTTGCCCTGCTGCCTATGGAAAATTAGTGCTAGCCCTTGGCTGTAGGGTAGGAAATGTCCTGCTGACCTTCAAGTCCACACTCCAGACCCAGATATTTGGGACTCTGACCCAAGTCGAGTTCCTTGTCCTGGATCTTTCTTCTTATCGATCTACCCCCAGAGCCAGACATCATAGATCTAAGCTCCTTTGTGCATCTAATGTTGCTGAAAGTATAAACAAAATAACTGCCAGCATTGCTTCCCTCTGTGGAGGGGAACTGAAGGTCTGGGACAGGAAGGAGACTGGCTGACTTTTCACCGAGAATCTTTTCCTGTGTTGGAAATTTTTTTTTTTAACCATGTCTAAATAATATCTTTTTAAAAATCAAAATACTCTACCTCTGAGATGAAGAGATGGTGAAGGGCTTTACTTCTTGTGCTAAGGAATTTGGACTTTCTCCTTTAGGCAACAGGGAGCCAAGGGAGGTTTCTAAGTAGGAATGTGACATGCTCAAATGTGTAAAAGAACTGACTCGGCCTGATGTGTGCAGAGGCTGGAGCCGGCAGGAGAGCAGATGGAAGGTTGGACCACATCTCTTCTCTCAGGTCTAGCCTGACCCCGGAACCCACCATTATGGTGCCTACAAAGAGGTAAGCTTTCCTGAACCAAACCCCATCACTTGCACACACACCCATACTTGGCAGATGCGTACCTCCGACCTCGGACGAGACAGAGACAGAGCAAGACAGGCAGGCCCAAGAGTTAATTGGTCACTTTCTTTAACAAGCAAGACCTCCCTCTCCACCCCCCTGCCCCCTGCCCAAGAATGTACTAGCCAGTGGGATTGGTGCTCCCTTAAGGAGCACTATACTTTGGAAATCAGAACTCCTATCTGCTTCCTGTCCAATTCTTGGTTCCACCAAAGCTGAAACAGAGGTGAGCTCATCCTTTGATTAAGTTTGGTGTAGGAGGCAACTGAGGGAAACTTCAGAAGAAAAGCCTCCCTCCAGCATTCCTGATTGGAAACACTGTTTGGTCCCCAGAACACCAAGCCTGGAAAATGCCTTCCCCTGGGGGCGTCCCGACAGCCCTTCCTGAGAAAAGCCTTGTTCATTGGTGCTGGTGATGCTTACAAAGAAATTCTGGGAGACGGGAGAGAGTGGGGTATGAAGCTTAAGCCCTGGGCCTTGGTTTCCTGGGCCCTGGGGGTCAGAAGTCACGCACGTGGCATCCTGGGAAGAGCCTGGGCTCTAGGCTGACCTGGCTTTGAACTGCAGGTGGCTCTGGGTGGCCTTGGGTATTTAACTTCTGAGCTCATTTGGCACATCTATAAATCAGGGGTCATCACACCCTCCTTGGAGGCTGACCTGAAGACTGGATGGGTTCATATGCATCTACAGGGCCCATGATGCGGTACCTGGGACATCATGAGTCTTTCTGTCCCCTCTTTAGCAGTGGGAAAGAGGCGGCTGGTGGGGGTTGGGGGGTGGGCGGTGGGCAACAAGGAGAAGAAAACAATCCCAAGCGAAGGAGGAAGTAACCCTGGGAGCCTCTCTTTCACTATCCTTACCCTGTCCTCTTGCTCAGATGGTTGCTGCTGGTTAATTTGGGCGTCAATTCCCTATCTATCTAAACTTTCAAAAGTTTCCGATCAGCAAAGGGGGAGGTGATGCAGAGGGTCACAGCTTAAAGGTTAGGAAATGATACCATTAATTCATTCAGACCCACATGACATTTATAGAAGGTGTCCCTTTCCCAAAGAGACCAAGGGACAAATATTTTGTCTCAATCTTCCAAAATGAACTAAAAAACACTGACACCCACCATGCTAGGTACTCACTCTCCTTTTACCCTTTCATCATCACTCCTCATATAAAGTTCTAGTTAAGCCAATGTCCTTAAAACAATTATTCCAATGTCCATGAGAGCTGTTTCCTATTAAGGATCGAACCCAGGCGCTCTGCTACTGTGTGACCTTGCACAGGTTATTTCACTTCTCTGTGTGCCTGGAGGTCCTCATCTTTACTAGGTATGTGGACCAGACCTGCAGTTCTAATCTTAAGGTCCATGGATGGACTTAAGATGTGCATGGACATCCATATAAATTGGATAACCCTCCAGGGAATTGAGTGGGGAGGGGTCAACTGTAGAAAGGAGATATTACAGTTACACTATATTCCCCTTGCATCTTTTGAATTTTTGAACCAAAGGAATATATTATCTATTCAAAAATAAATTCATAAATTTTTATATTAAAAAGGAAAGAGGGCGGGCCACGGTAGCTCAGCAGGCAGAGTTCTCACCTGCCATACCGGATACCCAGGTTTGATTCCTGGTGCCTGCCCATGCAAAAAGATAAAAAAAAAAAAAAAGGAAAGAAAATATGTACAAATCTGCATGTGTAAGGGTAACTGTGCCTTTTTCTGCGGAAGGTTTTATCGTTTTTATCAGATTTTTCTCAACTGTCTCTGACCCCAAAGGAGTTTAGAAACTATTTTACTAAATGCCTGTGAGGGTCATTTCCCATTCTAAATATCATGATATGATACAGAATAAGAGAAAACAAAACTGAATTTTAATTCTCATGTATCAACCAGTTCAGGCTGAAAACCGGAGCCTGTGAAAACATATCCGGGAACTTTACATGTTTAAAACGTAGGCGTGCATAGCCGCATGCACAGCTGCTTCTGTGAACAGAGGACTTGATGTGGATAGCTACAGTCCCCATGGATCACCTTCGGAGATCAAGGTCAAGAAAGGGTCCCATCAACCTATTCTCTAAGACCCGCTGAATCAAGTCCTCATTGCCCTATCCCCTAGGCCCACTTAAAGAAACATCCAGCTTAGATTAGCTGCACAAACACTGCATTTCAATAAATATAATACGGATTTTAAAATGTTGGTTCCTTTGGCTCTCAGACGGAAGGGAATGAGGTGGGGAGATGTAGGGAAAGCTGAATGAAGCCCAGGCCCTTCGAGGAACCTCAGTCTGAATTTCCGAAACCTGCAATAATAATTCTCCTGCACCAGGAAGGAAAAATGTTTCCAAGGAGCCCAATGTGGAAAGCTTCAGGGCAGGGGGAATCTAGCTGAGGGATCAGAGCAAGACTGGTTAAGGCAACCAACCAGTCTAGCCGCTGAGTGGGTCAGAGCAAAGAGAAGGTCACATGGTTCCAAAAAAAAAATGTAAAAGGGAGAGCAGCCATTTAACAAATGGCTCCTGGCTATGGTAAACTTTAATTAACTGTACTATTATAATTTACTTCCAGCCTGAGTTCCACCCCAACCCACACTCTCCCTCCCATGCCCGCCCTCCCTCTCCCCCAGGTCTCCTCAAATCAGGTTTTCTTAGTGAAGCCAAACTGGCTGCCTTTGCTGAATGCCTCAATATTACAGCTGCTGCTTCTCCTGCTAATAATAGCACCCAGCGACAAAAGGGAGAGAAAACGACACAGTTCTCAGCTCTTAATGATAGGTACCCTTTCCTACCTGCATGCATTGAATCTAGGGCCTTGTCATTCTAACAGTTCCTGAATGTAATATCACAGCAATGAAGAGAAGTTGCAGCCAGCAGGAGCGGCCGTGCACAGAGAAGCTGAGCCAACCATCATTACCCAGACGGGTCACACCTGGACAGGTAACCCACACGTTCAAGTTCACAGGCACAGTTCAATTCTGTGGCTGCACCCACCACTCCTTCACTCAGGGGTGGATAAATTACACCCGTGACCCTCTATCTCTGTATTCTTTGGCTGTTGAGCTCTGCCCATTTTAAGAGTGTATGCTTTGGGAGTGGGGGCTGGGAGCACCTCAGAGGCTCTTCCAAGCGAAACATGCTTGGTTTTTATTAATGAGCTTATGAGAAAAGCCAAGCAGACCTTTAAGTGAAATGTGTGACTGGTAGCCAGGCGAGATGGGTTTTAGAATTAACTCTTCCTACAGTCTGCCATGCATTATCACCCCAAGTTAATTACCCCAGAGGATGAAAATAGGTTTCATGACTCATAAGCACCAATACAACACTTGGCAGCAGATGAAAATGTAAGGACCCATTTGCAAGGAAGCTGACAGGCATATCTATATTTGGGGAGATTCTTAAAGAGGTGAAACAGGCACCTTCCATGTACCAGGATTAAGAGGCTGCAACAGATCAATCGTCACTTATCCACATCCCCAAACACACACACAGAGCATTGGTTTCCACCACTTCAATGATGGTAGTGGTAAAGCAGGAACAAAAACTAAAAGGATGTTATTAACAGCAAGTCCCAACACCAACACAGCCTCTACACCAGTGTTCTGGGCTAACCAGTGATTTGTTTTTCTCCAAATGTGCCCGCACCCACAACCACCTCCCCACCTTCTAGCTCCCTCTTTGATGGGGGTGGGGTGGGGAAGCCAAGTCTCTCCACTTAGTCCGCCATCCCAGCAGGGGACTGTCCTGGCTTGGCTTGCTCCGCCCAGGAATGGGGTGTGGCCAGGAATGACTTTCAGATGGGATCACTGGGTTTTATTTTACTTCCTCCCTCCTGCTTTCTACTCTTCTTCATTTGCCTCCCGGGAAAGTACAAGGTTCAAACAGGGTTTGTTTGCCTTCCCCTGGCTCTGGGGGGGTCCAAGTCTGGTCTTTCAGCCCAAGAAGCTAAAAGACACTCCTGTCCATTGCACCCTCCCCGCCACCACTCTGCACCTCGCAAACACCGCCAAAAAGTTGATAAGATGAATAATTGCATTTCTTCACCAGTAGGAATGGATTTGTTGTGGGAAGTGACCTTTGCCTAAGGAACTGCTGTTTGGGGCCTTTTTGGTTATTGTTGGCTTTCTTTCCTACCCCCTGCAAGCCCCCCTCTGACCACCTAAGAATTCTGACATCCTTATTAAAGGGGGGTGGGGATGTGTAACGAATGAGGCAAAACTGCTTTTCCAATGTGTCAGCTGGAAACTGCCAGGAATCCTCAGGCTGAGTACATTCACTGCTTCCCAGTTGCCCATCTCCCTCGTTGCCTCCAACACTCCCCACCTCGTGGCATTTTGGTTTTGAGTGTGCAATGACAGTGACTTCTGCCACGTTTGAGAGACAAAGCACCCTGGCTTCTTTCTAGATTTTTGTTGTTGTTGTTCATTTGCATAAGTCACAGCTGTATTTGGTATCAGCACCTACTCCCAGCCACAGGGCGAGGCACCAAAAAGCGTTCCTGATAATGCCATTTGCAGCTGGGGGCGCTTCCGGTGGAAAACAGAGATACTGAAGAGTAAACAGAAATCACTTAGTCAGCAACTGTCTCCTCTCCAAGAGGTGAATGTAAATAGCCTGGTACTGAGGGGGAGGGGCAGTCAGGGAGCACAGGGCCTTCTACAGATGCCACCTCCTAGGGCTTTTATAGGCTCTAGCGTTTGTGTTCTATGCTGGAGGTGGAGAGGTTTTCTCCTAGGTTAGAGCTGTGGGGCCTTAGCCCTAGAAAGACAAACCTGCTGACTCGGGGCAGAATTAATATCAATTGAATTTATTACAAGTTACTAAGCTCCAAGGCACATTACAGTGTTCTGTTAACTACAGAAATGTATAAAGGACAAACAGAGCAGATTCTCCATGTCTAGCATTTCGCTCTACTGTTCAAAAGCATCCGTGCATCAATAAAGCAAAAACAAAACAACACGTGAAGATCCAACACATTCTCCCTCACCAACTTGCAACAAAAAACACCCCATCCCCCCAACACCCCCTCACCATTTTGCAAACAAAACAGAAACAAAACAAAACAAAACAAAGTGAAGACTTAAACACGCGGGGCTGTTTAGAAAGAAGCTGTCACTATTTTTATAACATTTTTTTTTTAGGCAGCAACACTGGCCTTGGCAAAAAGGAAAAAAAAGTCTTTTTCTTCTGTGTGTGTGTGTGTGTGTTTCCTTTCAGAGTGCATAACATTTACAAAAATACACACCAGCAGCAGTCTTTGCTAAGGGCTATTAATTCTGTACCTAGGCAAACACTCTGCCACCAAATAAATGCTAACGAGTATGATGCAAATGACCCAACCAATATTATACTGCTTAACACAAACCAGCTTATCCTTCAAATGAAGAAGTTACATACCTTTGTTTCAAAATATAGAAACATACGACGAAAATAATGTCTATACATAAGACTAACTTTTTGTAGTCTGTTATATTCACAATTCTACATCTTGGGGGAGAGGGAAGGGAGGGTCCAGGAGAGTGGGGGAGGGGCCCTCTGGACTGCAGAGGAGCTGGTCTAGGGCAGAAGGATGTGACTGTCCTGCGGTTCAAGGGTCTCTCTCCTTTTTCACTTTAACATCTCCGGCTAAGATAGTCGCGATTTCACCCTGCATGAAGGCCCAAGGTACATTCGACCCGACCAGGGGGCATTTTTCTCCGCTGGGGCAGTACACTTCGCCGGTAGCCCCCTGGGCCTTGATACTCTCTCTAGAGCAAGGGAAGCAGAATTTGTGGCTGGGGACGGATGGGCACTGAACGAAATGCGTGTCCTCCAAACGTTCGTGGCAAATAGTACAGCAGAGGGGCCCGCTGTTGGCCATGGGGGAATCCGGAATGTTTTGGGGGTGCACTTGGTCTATGCCCGGGTGGGCGCTAGGCGGCGGGGGCGCCACCTGTAAATTCAGGTCCCCGTTACGTGATGCCAAGCGGCGCTGCCCGGGCACTGAGGCCGGCGACACCGGGCTGCTGCTGTTGCGCCGCGCAGACGCGGTGGTGGAGTGCACCGAACTGCCGTCCTTGGGCGAATGCGCCGTGCCCAGAGTGTCTGCCACGGACATGAGGGCAGCCATGGGGGACGGGCCGTTCTGGGGGGCTGACTCGGGTGGAGTGGTCCGGTTGGAATGGGGTCCCAGGGGCGGGGGAGGCGGGGGCGGACCCCCGGCCGCGTGCCCCGGAGCCGCAAAGCCCCCGGCGGACATGGTGAGCTTCAGCGCCTCGCTCTGGTTAGCCATCCACTGCTGCCTCTGCTGCTCCTCGCCCAGCTTCAGCGCACCCTCGGCCGAGTCCGGGGGCTCTGGGGATGCCTTTCTCTTGCGCAGGCTGGCGGCTGCGCCCCGACCCGAGGGGGCGGCAGGCGGTAGGGCCCCGGTCCCCGGGGGTGCGCTGGGGGCGCGACTTAGACTCACCAGCGCCGTGGGCAGCATGGGGCAGCTGGCATCCAGGTAGGGCTGGGGCAGCATGTCGGCGCCGGGAACGCCCTCCTTGAAGAAGCGCACAGCCTCGGGCAGCAGGTCCCCCAGCAAGCGCCAGTCCCCGGAGCCGTGCTTCTTCTCATACTCCAGGTACTTAAAGCCGGAAGAGAGGCCCCGGCCGAAGTCCTTCATGCAGTCCTGGTACATCTGCTTGGCCACACCAGATGCGCTGGAATACACGTTGCCCGAGCCCGTGGGGTATTCAATGAACAGCTTCAGTTCGTAGTCCATGCCAGGCTTAGAGACGGCGTCGAAGGCGAACACGCGGCCCAGCAACGAGTGGTCCTTCTTGAAGCGCACCTCGTAGGGAGTACAGCCGGCCAGCGTGAGCAGCGTGTCGCGGACCATCTTGGGCTTGTTGGCCCACTCCTCGGCGCGGTTGCGCAGGCTCTCGCTCAGCTCCGCCAGGGCTTCGGCGTTGCGCTGCTTCTCCTTCAGCTCACGCTCCTGGTCGGTGCTCGACACCGAGCCAGGCCTCTTGCCACCAGTACCCACGCCCACCTCGGCCACCGACGAAGAGGTCGAAGACGATGCCGAGGACGAAGCGGCCGATACGCCTGGGGCGCCCCCGAGACAAGCGGGGCCACCTGGGGGCGCGGGAGTGGGGGGCCCACGGCTGCTCAGCCCGTGCGGCGCCGGTGGGGGCAGCACGGCGGCGCTGGCCGGCCCATTAAGCAGCGTCTGCGGCAGCAGGTTGGGGGGTACGGTGAGCTGGGGGCCCCCGCCACCCCCCGGGTTGGGCAGCCCGGTTACCAGCCCACCATGCGTCCCGCGCCGAGACGCCACCGATGTGGCGGCTGAAGATGAGTTGGGGCTCTGGCGGTTCAGCTCTGGGGGTCCCTCCTCCGGTGTCGGCTTGGGGAAGCCGTTAGGGCCTCCCAAGCCATTGGGCAGCCGCGCGGCGTGACTGCTGCTTCCTAGGCTCACCGGTGGTGGTGGGTACTCGAAACGGCTGCGCTGTTCCGCCGCGGCGGCGGCGGCGGCAGCGGCGGCGGCCGCAGCGCTCAAGCCGTAACGCTCCAGGCCCGAGGCGGCAGCCAGCACCGCAGGCTTACTGGAACCGTCGACGTGGTTGAGCTGCTGCTGCTGCTGTTGTTGCTGCTGCTGCTGTTGTTGTTGCTGCTGCTGCTGCTGCGCAGCCACCGCCGCCGCCGCCGCCGCCGCTGCCGCCTCCTTGGCCGACAGAGCCACAGTCTTGACCCCGACGGACGGTGGCGGCCCGGGAGAACGGCCGTCCTGGAAGCAGCCGTGCGCCCGCTTCAGCTGGCGAGCGGTCTCGATCACAAACTCAATACGATCAGCGCCCTCGTAGTTGACGCAACCGCGGCATACGGGCTCAGAGAAGTCCCAGATCATGGCCCAGGGCATGCGGGGCAGGTCACACAGGTAGCAAGATTGTCTCCGGGACGAGGACACCTGCGCCGCGGACATAATGCCGGCCTTGGGGAAGGTAGGCCCCCGCCCGGGCAGTCTCCGCGGCGCCTTCTCCTCCGGGAGGACTGGCCGGCTGGGGAGGGAGTCCGGCTGCGGGGGAGGAAGGAGGGGGGGGCGAGAAAGTTCTGCCCCGGGGGCTGAAGGGAGCGCGAGTTTCCACCGCCGGCGCAGCGCCTCTCCGCGGGGGCTCCACCGCCTGTGCAACGGACGGGTTCAGCCGGCTCCTCGCCCCCACCTTCTACTGCGGCTGTCTCGCCGGGGAGGGGAGCTCAGGCGCCTTCTTCTTGGTGCCGGGGGCCTGGGCTGGAAGCTCCGGGCCCGGGGGGAGGGGGCGAGGGTGTCCGGTGCCCGCCGCCGTTGTCTCTTGGCCCCCTCCCCGGAGTGGCTGGTACGTGGAATCTCGGAAGGGGCTGCCGCTTCCTCTATACCTGGGGGGCCCCCTACGAGCTGCGTCCTCTCCCCGCTGGGCTCCCTGGGACGAGGGCTACAGGGTTCAGTGCCACCCGGTGCCCGTGTCCAATCTTGCTGAAGCCGCTGCTTCCCCGGAGGGCCGGGGAAGGCGAGGGACGGCAGCGGAGAGAGGAGCCTCTCCCCTCCGTAGCGTCAGCCGATCCGCTGGCGGCGGCTGGGTGCGCACGCCGGAGGGAGCCGCGGCGGCCACCGCTTCCAGGACGCACGAGAGCAGAGCAGAGGAGTGCACGCCCGCAGGCTCCCGCCGCCCCCAGGCCTTGGACTGCCCCGGGCCGCGGCTGCTGGCGGCGCTCACGTTGGCTGCAGGGCACTCGCGCGGTGCCTCGACCCGGGTCGCATCCCTTCCCGCTCGTGCTCGCCCGGAATGTGGGGTTGTGATTGTTACTCTACGTTCCGGAGGCGCGTCTCGGCGCTCCCGCTCGGGCTGCGGCTCGCGCTGTCCCCGGCTTGGCCGCGCGGGATGCCGCCCGGGCGGAGCGCTGACGTCACCGCCATGCTCTGCACCAGTCCCCGTCCCCCCCACCCCCCTTTACACTTCCTCTGTCTGTGGAGCCCACTTGTTGCTCGGGTAAGGCGCATGCGCGGCAAGGCGCCCAGATTCCTCCCAGCCGGCCCCTCCTCCACGCCTCCGCCCTCCCTTCCCCACTCACCGTGTGTGTACAACAGCTGAGGCCGGGCGAGCTAATGCTGGAAGCCCAGGGCTGGGGGTGGAAATTAAACAGACGATGACCTTTCCATTCCCCGCCCGGTTTTCCTAAGTAAAAACGCATTTAAGAACCGCAAGCAGCATTTCCGACCCCCTTTCGCGACCCCCAACAGGGAATTTTTAATTCCTGTTTCAGGATTTTTGCTGTGAATTTCATGTAGGGTAATACTCATTTTATCCCCGATCAAATCTTTTCCTCCTTTATGAGCGGTTACATCCATTGCCACCCCCGATGGCGAAGCACCTGCAAAATGACCTGTTTTCTGATTCCAGAAACTGCCCTTTTAATTCAGTTGTTTTTTTGTGCCCTCATCTAGAAATCCGAAGCTTCAAAATGACAGAAGTAAATGAATTCAGGGTGAGCTATCCCCGTGGCCGCCCCTAACCCTACCCCCACCCCCAGCCACACTCTAAAAAATTTGGTTGGATGTCTGAAGACGCTCTAAGCACGGAGGCCTTTAAGGAAAACAGTGGCTGCACACAGCTGCAGTTCGGCGCAGTGAGAGAGAGGTGCTGGAGAGGCCAAACAGGTAAGTGGTTTTCCTAGGTTGGGTAAAAGAAGGCGGGGCTGTATATTAATAATATCGATGCCTCCAGCACACCCACAGTTTTCAGAGTAATTTCTCACGGGCTGGGTGGTGATTTCATTCCATAATGCCCTAGAAAGCTGAGAAAGGCCGTGATTTTACTGTCACAAAATCAAGGCTCACCAGCATTGCTCAGTGCAGAGCAGATATGTTGGGGTATCTCAACTGATTCTTCTTCTAATTGGGCCTGGGTTTTTTTGTTTGGTTTTTTTTGGTTTCATGAAAATTGAGGTAACCCTGGAGAAGACCCCAAGGAGGGGAGGCAATAGAATGAGACTTCATGTTCTGGAGTCTGGTGGACCTAACTGGAATTTCCCCACCATCACTCACTGGCTTTGTGACCTTGGGCTAGTTACTTACCCTCACATAACCTTGCTTTCCATCTGTTAACCGGGAACCATCATAGCTCCCAACTCTTAGGGTTGTTTGAGGTTTCAGTTCATTTCTTAAAATAAGAGTAGGAAATTCTCACTGGCACTTGCTGTGGGCCAGACACTTGTGCTAGGTGGTTTACTTGCACTGCCATTAAATCCTCAATAACTTTACAGATAGATTCTACTATTAGCTCCATTTTACAGACGAAGGTAAAGGGCTAAAATAACTTGCTTGAGCTCCCACAACTATTAGAGATGGAGTTCGGACCCGAACCTAGTAAATCTGATTTGAGGGATGGCGTTGACAAGCATTAGGCTCCCAGAAGTGGTTTGGGGATGTTCAAAATTCCATCGCTGGTCCATTCTTTGTTATATACAGTGTCATGTGTTATTCAAGTACACCTTCATGACAACACCCTCCTCCCGTTCCAAGCAGATTGTACCACTGAGTTCTTCCATATATAGAAGTTGGGGATCTGCCACTGTCACAGACTTTAACAGAAATATACCATACAGAATGGAAAGCACAGTATGGGACTCACAAGAAGCCACCAGTAATTGCTGGTTATGATCAGTATTGATATTAGTGTTGGTGCTCCTGCTGGTTAGCATGTGAAAGTACTTTGGAAACTGCATAAAAGGTAAAGACCAATGTTCTTATCACTATCAGTACTAATCAAGTTCAGCTGATGGATCAAGAAACATTGATTTTGACACTTAACTTTCAGAGCCTACTCCTCCACTTAACACTCCCCAGCACCCCAATCTCCCACTCACTTTGGGGCCCCAGATGTGAAAAGAAGGGGAATTTTTAAGGATAGAGAGAAAGGGGGAAGGAAGAGCTCTGGGGAGCCCCTCTTTCGACTCAAAGCAGCCAGATTTCTGTTTTTGCAAAACAGTGAGCTCACTGTGCACTCCCCAACAATAATAAACTTTCCCTGGCTGGCTGGCTCCCGGCAGTGATTCCTTTGCTAAGAGCTGCTCCGGGAGCATTGCCTCACCCTCCCAGACTTCAACCCTCCTCATACCACAACTACCCCAGAGTGAGTCAAAACATCGGGCTGGGAAATGGTGTGACAGCCGGGGGCCTGTGAGCTTTGGCTTGGCTGGTTAACGCATTTCTTTGCATTAATATTTATTCAGCCCTTCCCTTTATTAAACCAAAAAATACTGGGGAAATAGCAACATAGGCAGAACCCTCTAGCTAGGCTGTTAGAGCAGGCAAGTTGGAGTCTGTCAGAGAGTCTTAATGTTTGGTATGCGCACACATATGTCTCCATCTCCTTGTCTGTCTCCGTCTTCGCTGTTACTAAAGGAGATATATATACACCCACATGCCTGGGTGTCTTCAGGCACACTGAGTTAGAAATAAACGTGCATTTAAACAAACTTCCATTACTGTCTCAATCCTTTAAAAAGCCGTGTGCTCTTGATTATCCCTGCCCCCTCCCCAAGAATCGCCATCATTTATGGTGATAAATTGCATCTTAACTGCTTGTCTGAGAAGCCCTGCATGGAGAAGTGTCCAGGATCATGAGAGGCAGGAAGAACCAATGTTTTGGAGGTGGATTTTTCCCTGAAGGAGAACCTGGCAGCCATAATAATGCGCCCACGGTGGTAAGGATCTAAGCCAGGAGGAGCCTCAACCAGGTGGACAGAGGGACAGAGAAGTCTGGCATGTGGTGTTTGGGAGACTAGCAGAGCCAGGCACAACCCGGTGCAAGCAGAAACTCTTGTTTTGCTGTCTTCCCAAAGTTCCTTCCTATGTCACCGTGCCCCCACCACCCTCCCAGCTTGCATCTGAGTTGGCATCCTCCAAGAACCCTTGCTCTAATTTCGGCAAAAGGTCAGCTCTCCCCCTGGCCTTTCCGGAGCTCCACGGCCCAGCGTTTGGGGTGAGAAGGTCGCAGGGCGCCCACACACTTCAAAGTTCCCTGCAGCCACCCTCCCGAACTCCCCGCCCTCGTTATGTGGCAGAGATGGGGCCGGAGGGGGGGCCTGGCATCCCTGCAACCAGCTGGCTCGGCCTTCTAGGAGGCCCGGGCTGAACCTCGCGTCACCCGGCTGCAACGCGCGCCGCCAAGCGCTCTGGCGAGAGAAAGACCATTTTTGGTAACGCTCGGCCGGGGCGGTGGCAAGCGGGACGGCGCTCACCGGCCCGCGAGAGCCGCGCGGGTGTAGATGAAAACAAACGTTTGGGTTGGGCCCTCCTCTGGTCTCTCCAAGGCCTAAGCTCCCAGCGCATCAGGGGCGCGGCGACGTGAACTGGGCCTGCAGAGACGCGCAAAGGAGCTGGGGTGGGGGTGGGAACTCGAGATAGCCCGGTGATTTACACATTTACTCCCGGGCCGGTTCCGTGGCGGAAGTATTTGCCTTTCCCTAAAGGATTAATCCTGGCTTTCTTTCTTTCTTTTTTTTTTTTAAAGTATTAAATTGGGCCAGGGCGTAGGGTTACGCAAGAGCCACTCGAGCGTGAAATCCCAGGGACAACTTGATTCGCTGAGAAACCCCGGGAGGAGAGTCGGTGCCGCCCGCCAGGACCTGCCCAGCCTGGGGCGCGCGGGCAGCCGAGCGCCCCGTGCAAAACTGGGTGGAAGGGAAAGGAGGACGCAGTGGTTGGGGCTGGCACAGCAGCCGCAACAAGCGATCGAATCTCTGGCTGCTTTCTTCCTGGAGGGGCGGGGAGTCGCGTCTGATTCCTGCCTCCTCCCGGCTTCCTCTCCTTGCCAGCATGCCAGGGCACGAGGGAGCCCAGAGCTGTCCTCAGCAAAAACTGATGTTTTTGTTTGTTTGTTTTGTCCCAAAATAAAGGAATCCTGCAATAACTCCGCTAGGAACCAAGTCTAAGGATAGAAATCGGGAGGAAGCGCCAGACAAGGGTGCTTATTCACTGACCTGATTGGGTTAAAATAAACACCCAAACCCCAAAGAGGGGAGGCGGACGGGTAGGAAGCCTTGGAGGAGGCGAGGAGGCGGAGAGTCAGGCGGGGTGGCCGTCAAGGCCACAGGTGTGCATACCCCCGGGCCCTCCCACCGCACCCCGCGGGCGCCGGGGCCTCTGCAGGGACAGGAATGCCAGCTGGTTCCCACCCGCCCGCGCCAGAGCTGGGGATTTCCACCGCCCGGCTTCGGAGACCGGCCGCCGCCGGCGCTTTCCCGCTGGGGCCGCCCGAAGGCGGGGTTTCAGAGCGGGTGGCCCCTCCCTGCGGCCTCGCTTTCCCCTCGGCTGTGTCAGGTACAGAGGAGGCATCCGTTGCGGCTGCCCCGGCTGGGGTGGGTGAGCTAGGACCGACAAATATTCTGGATCTGTCTGAGCTTAGCGTTTCAACCCGCAACTCGGTAGAGAGGGAGGAGGAAGGGAGGACGCTTAGCCTTGGGTACATATTTACCTCGTGTCGGACCCGGCTGAACCTAAATAGCTGTGTGACCTGGAGCTAATCGCTTGAACTTTGGTTTCTTCATCTGTAAAATGGGAATAATTGCACCACATCCCTTGCCTGCTTCAGTGGCCTGTGTGGAACACACAGTGTTATAGTGTACTTAAAATGTAAGAGATTATTAACATAACTGCTGACATTTGTCTACAGTGGCAAAATGTGTTCCCAGATATTATCTCACCAAATCCTCACACCAGCCTTCTGAGGTAGGTGCTATTTTAGTCATCCTCCTGTGTAGGTAAAGAAAGCAGGTCCAGAGCTGGTTTAGAGTTACTGGAAACCAAATTCTCTGGCTCTAAATCCTGCATTCCTTTTTCTACCCTAGCAGTTATTAGCCTTTTGGGGTTCTGAGATGCCTCTGAGAAACCACAGGAAAGAAAAAAATCTCTCCCCACAAGTTTGCAGGTTAAAAAGGCCACTGCTGTCCCAGTAGTTGTATGTTTATGCATAAATTAGCACCAGTTATTTGGGAGTGAAAAATCCAACGGGCATCTAGCTTTGAGCAAAATTGTTTAGCCAGTGCTTCCCTGGCCTCCACTGAGACCTTTCTCCCTCTTCCTGGGTTCTCTATACCCTGGCCCCAGGCAGAGATGACAGAGGAAAATCTGAAGCTCTAGAACACACTGAAGTATTTAGGAATTCACTGAGTCACTCTTACCAAGGACAGCTGCATTTTTAAACAAGCACACCTGAGGTGGACTGCAGCCTCAGTGAGGAAGGGGAAGGACAAAAGTGGAGGGGGTGCATTTTAGGGTGGAAGGAGCCTCTTTCCAGAGGCACAGATAGCAAATCCTGTGCTCTCCCTAATTCAGGTCACATTGGCTGCATGCACAGCCACCCAATATATACAGGCCCTGTCCTTGAACTGGGGGCCATTCCATGACAACGGCAGGCTGCTACCCTCAAAGCATTTCTAGCCCAAGAGACCCTACAACTCAAACACAGCTAGGTGTCACTGAAGCTAGAAAACCAAGGGAACAAGGTGACACCCCTATCCTCGTCCACCCCTGCTCCCCACCCCATCTAGGTGACAGCAATGCTTTAACCTGAATTTCCCTCTCTGCCCAGACCTATAAAGGATTCAAGCCTGATGGGTCCCCAGTGGGGTGTGAAACAGTTCCCATTCTTACATCTCATTTCAAAGCTGAAACTTAGCTACCAGAAGGCCTGTTGCATTTCTACTCTCCAACTCCATATCTGGTGGTAGGAAATGCCCTACCATTTGCCCCTCATTCAGTCATTCAACCATTTATTGATAGATTGCTTTCTGGGCTGAGGGTCGATGATGAAGCAAACCAGACTGGCCCCTGCCCAGAATCCAGAAGCTTCCATTTCCTCCTAGGTGTCCTAGTTTCCTGATGTTATACTCTAAAATTCGTGAGAGGGAGTCCAACACTCCCTCCAGCCACATGGCTGATTTTGGCCAGGATAATTATTCTGTCTGGGCCTCAGTTTCCTCACCTGTGAAACGTTGGCATTAAATGCTGTTCTCCCTACCCCAGAGACTTGCTGTGAAATTCTGTACAATAACGCCAAGGGCTACAGAAAGACGAACTGCTGTCAGGAATCTCTTTCAGAAAGTGCCAAGCCCTCCTTGGTGAGAGAACTGGAGTACGGGTCTGCTGCGTAGCTCTGTCTGCTCCTGTCATCTGGCCGCCCTTGGAGGGTTTCCTCCTGAGCAGGCCAGCCTAGCCTTTCTGCATTCCCCCTCTGGGCTGACGGGACAAATGAGCAGTGACTTCCCCCCTCCACTTAGAAGCTGGAGTAGACAATAGCAAGGTTAGGCTGTTGTCTCATCTCTCCTAGAGGGAGAAGGATTTCCGTCACCAAATCCCTGGTGGTGGTGGAGTTTTGAACAGCTGGGTTTATTTGGGGCTTTTACTTTTTTGTTTTGGTCAATTTGGAAAGAAAAGAGGCAATGACCTCTTCTTTAAAAAACAAAACTAAGCAGGAAGTGTGCTGGGCCTGAGTGGCAGGGACTAAGGGTGTAATTACAGGTTTTTGTTCAGCATTTTCATGTAATTAAATCCAAAGGAGAGCGACCCTGGCCAAGACTTCCCGGGTGCAGGGAAGACAAGCGCGTGTGAGTGTGTGTTGTGGGGAGAGTAAGAGAGGCAGGAGGTGAAAAACGAATTTGCTTTATGGTCTAAAAAGAAGTGGGTTTCACGCCGGTATTAATGTCTTTTCATTCCTTTTCCGAAAGGTAGCCAATTCCTAGTCTTTATATTCAGTGTCACTGCACTCTGCTGGTGACATTTCCCAGCCTTGCGCAGCCTTCTCAGCGCTGATTTCCCTTTAGCCACCGCATCTCCCCCTCCCCACTTTGTCACATTGCCGCTTTCTGCCTGGCTGCCCACACGGTAAACCCACTGCAAAATCCACAGCCCCTTTCTTGCCTACGAAGTTTCGCAGCGACCTCCGAAGCCGCGGAATAGTCCTTTCTTTTGTTTTGAACAGTTTCTGGGTTTCCCTGTTCCGCTTCACAGTCCTTCCGGCCACCCCCCACCCCCCCCCCAGCCTTCCCCGCGGCAGCCTCGGTTTCCCTTCGGAGCACAGGCGCCGCTTCTCTGCAAGCCCCAAGCGTTCGACATGGGCCCGAGGCCTTAGGCCCGTGGGCGTCACTCTCCTTCCTCTTTCTGAGCCCTCGGTGTCCGTCCGACGTGCCTTTGACGTTGTAGACTGGCAGCAAGAATACATCCACTGTCTGCTCACATTGTTAAGGGCAGGAAACTTTAACCCCAAAACTATGCGCCCTGAAGGAGAGGCACTTGCATTTTCCGGGAGGGCAGACCTGTGCCAGGGTTAGCCCGGCGGGCCCCTCCTCTCCTCCCTACTCTACTCTCACCCCCCACCCCCCACCGCTCCTACAGATTATCCCCCTCTGTCCCCCTTCACCTACTTTTCCCAAGAACAGATTGTTTATCAGATCGGGCAGCCAAGAAACCTACTCCTGTTTCTGGCCTCTGCCAGTGATTAATCACACTTGGGAACCGCACAAAACTTGACTGTGTTGGGGCGGGGGAGGGGGCGCGAGTTAAATAATTTTGACATTTGACAGGCTGACCAAATCAGCGCTACCTTTCCTGTCCTTTATTTTAATAAATCCGTGGAGGGGACCAAATTATATTTCATTTTCACTCCTTCTACTGCCACCCTATAACCCCCTCCTTTTCTAATCCCCCTTCTTGAAGTCCTCACGTTTGATGCTTTAATAGTACTGACTGGCTTTTAATTCTGATTAACATTCTCAGCTGGTGTGTGTGTGTGTGTGTGTGTGTGTGTGTGTGTGTGTGTGTTTTCACGCGCGCATGTGTCAGGGAGGTTGGAAAGCCACACTCACAAACCGGACTGCCTGACAAATCCCCCCTTTTCATCCCTCTCTTTGAAATGACATTAAGATGGACTGGAGGGTGGGGGTGGGCAGGGATGCAGAGAGGAGGCGTGGAAAAAGGAGAGGGAGGGGAAAGCAATTTATGTCCTTTTCTAAGGCAGCTAGTAAAATTCCTAAGGGAGAAAAAATGCCAAAATTGACTGTCTTGGTGTATTTTAGACCCGATCATCAGGGTGAATCGTGCCCAAGCTTTGCGCCGGACCCGCAGCCTCCACGCCAAGGGCAGGCACAAAAAACATCCCGGCGGCCAGGCAGTGCTCTTCCAAAGAAGGCAGGGGATGGGTATTCACTCTTGTCAGATTCCTCTCCATCAGGGGGAGGTTTTGGTTTAGTTCCCCCCCACCCCCAATTCGTTGCAAGATGGAGTTTTTTGTTTGTTTAAACTGGGAAGGTAAAGAATAACCAAGGATAGAAAGCTCGCCATAAAACATGGTCCCCACAGGAAAGGTGCAAAATCCATTTGATCCAAAATATAGATATCTCAAACGTGGGTCACACACAACACCACCACCACCCCCCCTTTGCTTTACAGCTTTGCAGACATCAGGTTAGCAAAAGGTAATAAATAGTCCTTGCACAGCGGGTTCTGGAATAGGGAAAACAGTTTACTGAAATTAATGGGCCTTGCTTGAACCCAAACCTCCACTTCGGAATTAATGCCAGACATAGTTTTCCTGAACTCCATCCAACCGCCTCAGCGGCAGACAGTTTTCTTCTATTTGTGCTGGAAAATAAAGCTCCGGCCCTTGATCTCAGTGTAGATTTTAATTCTTTTAAAAATCAGCATAGTGAGTAGTATGCCAGTTTCCATTTGCTGCCAGCAGAAGCCCTAGTGCTCTGGGCTGGGGGTGATGGTCAGAAGTTATGTGGCAAACTTTCCATTGAAAACCATCTCCAAACTCCCTCCCCATCAGTGGCCTCAGGGCTTTTGCCACCACACTGGAGAGAGATTCAAGGAAAGCTCCAGAGACACAGGCTCAGCTCTCAATAACAACCTCCTTGCCCACAGCTCTTGGAAAGGTTTGGTCTCAGCAACTCTGCCTGCATGGCTTCCATTCCCACATCCCCACCCTAAATGAAACTCCAATTCACTCAACCGCCCCCCCACCCCCCCACCCCCCCACCCCCACCCCCACCGCCACCACTCAAGGTGTGTCTGCAGGTCTGAAGCTGCTTTTAGTTTTCTTTTTAATGTCTCTTTAAGGCTGAAAGGCACCCACACACACACACACACACACACACACACACACACACACGGTCACGCCCACTGGTTATGGCAGGTACAGCGAGACCGGTGCCCGGGCAGCCAGCGTCTGATCCAAATGTGCCTCTGCCCTTCCCCCCAGATTATTAATAAAAGCCCGGTCGTGGGCAGCCGGCGTTCTGGTTTTCATTGTACAGTCTGCACTGGTGACACAGGACATGTGGAAAATTTTGAGAGCACTGCGGTGAATGGTGTGGAGGGGGAGAGGGGGGGCAGGGGAGGGGAGCCAGTTACTTTTTAGCTTCCGCTAAGTACTTGGCAGCCCGCCAGGCCCGGAGGATTCTGGGAAGCGAAAGCCTCCCCAGTATAAACTGCCAGCTTTAAGCAGCCCTGACAGTTCTGCTCCTTCCAAACTTGGCAGCGGTTCAAAGTGCTCTTTCATTTGAAATGCTGGAAGCCTGCCATGTGCAATGCAGATTTGCTGTGCCTGTGCGCAGAAGGAACTGATAAATGCCGTTGCCGTTGCCATGGGGACAGGAGGCTATCAGAATGGCCTTGTGATCCGCAGCCTCTCAGCGCGGCAGGCTCTCTCTCTCTCTCTCTCTCTCTCTCTCTCTCTCTCTCTCTCTCTCTCTCTCTCTCTCTCTCTGCTTACTCCCTCCCTCCCTCCCCTACTCCCTCTAGTCAGTGAGATGGTGAAATAAATGTTCTGGATAGAGGTTAACCCTCCCTGCTCTGGTTCTGAAGCTGAGAAGAGGCAGCCCTGAGGATAGTGAACCTCTGAACACCTCCTGGGCCGTAAGTGCCAGCCTGGAGCACAGGCCGGAGCCCCCTCCTTGGGTGGGTCCCCCCCACCTCCATCCCCGCCCCGTGGGCGCCTGCCCCCCTCCCGTCTTCTCCTCTCTCCCTCCAACCCTTCATCTTACCCCTTGGGGGCTTTCACAAAGCTGTGTTTTTAATAAAGCTTTTCAGCAAGTCCAAGTGTAAGTCTTTGAGTCATCAAAACCCGGATGTAAACATGGCAGCCCTACATTCTGCACAGTTTGAGTGTATTTTATTTTTTTAATAATATTTAGCTGGCAACTTAAAACTGCAAGGATGCCAGTTTTTTTAGCCAGCCACTTACATCATCCAGCATCCATCTTAGGGAGAGTGGTTGTCTGTCCTTTCCTACTCATCCTGTCCTGAGACTGCAGGAAACCGGGGTTCTTTCTGAAGCCATTTTTTTAGAGCAGCACAGGAAACGCCGAGTCCCTGAGAAACGTGGGTTTAGAATAAGCATGACATCACCTCGAGCAACAATGATGGAGGGGCATGTTCCTGTCCAAACCAAGACCCTGGGTGATCCCAGGTGAAATAGTCTTTTACTTATGCTGAAATTTTAGGTGGTCCTGTGCGTGAAAAGTACACCAGTCTGGGTCACCAGCTCCAATTCTGCACAAGCTGCTATTTGAAACACAGTCTGATTCAATGTACAGAAACAAAATAGCATGTTCACATTTGGTATATTTTCAGGTCTATGATGCCAACTCTCCGGGTGGCCTGTTTAATGGAGGGAAAAATGAAATACTCCATTCCAGCTAACATCTATGGAAGCCAAAGAGGTTTGGTGATTTATTTGCATTGAGGGTAAAAAAAAGGTGAGCAATATTCCTCCTAAACTCGACTCACTATTTCCTGAAGGGTTCCTGAACTTAAACCTTCATTAACATCCCAGGAAAGGAACATATTTTTCCTGTGGCTTTCAATATTTTCTGCTAAATATATTTCAGCTCACTGTTTATCTAGGGTTTCGGCTTTCAGACCTTTATGTACTTTTAACACCTTGAGGCTGTTCCACTGAAAAATGGTGTGTGTTTATAAAAGAGGACTTTCTGTGCTGGCTATTAAGGCAGTGGGGTTTCTGTTTGAGTCTGTCTGTATAATGAGGGCTTCAGGATGCCATGCAAGTCAGAGGTCCATTTGCTTGGCTCTGTGAAGCCCTTTTGGTCAAGCCAGTCAGCCCTGCCCTACAAACTCACACAAACCCTTGAATACCATAGCATATAGGACCCAATGAGCTATTTCTTCATAACCAGATGACTGACATAGAGGCAGGGACAGGAGAAAGACTGAAAATGCCCCAAATTCCTGGGGCTTAGCTGCAATTTCTTTCAATCCACCTCTCTCTGAGTATCTGCTTATGATTGTCACGGCAATTCTGGCCGGGGTTGCTCGCTCTGTTTGTCTGGCTGGAATTTCCTGATTCTGAAGTAGCCCCTTCCAAACAAATAATTTAATCAATAAAAAACATCTGCTTCACCTTGCCGGCAGGCACAGAGCTGGAAGGGCTAGTGTTAAAACATGATTTTTTTTTTAGGAGCGTTTGGCCCTCCAGACATTTTGAGGTGGGTTTCAGCTTGGAATTAAACGGGGGTGGGGGGTGGGAGGCGAGGGGAAAGGGGGGAGGCTGGAGGTGGAAATCAGATGATTCAGGAAGCCCCCCTGCCAAGGCCTCCCCCCACCCCCCAGTCCCCAGACAATCCAGGCAGCTGGGTATTTGGCTTTCGCAGCTGCTGAGCTTTGGCAAACCAAAAAGCATATTTTGTGGTGGTAATTCCTTTCCCAGGTTGATGGATGTGATTCTGTACTAAATACATCCTGACTATGCGCATGAATCAGAGACTGTGTTTTAAATCCAGGGCTTCTGGTGACCATTTTAAAGGTGGAAGAACAAAGCAGACCGTGACAAGCCCATCACAGGCTGGAGATAAAGAATCTAAGTGCTTGCCCCATATAGCTGAGACTTATTGTTTTTACTTTGTCATCATGCCAAGAGCAGTCCCCTTCTCCAGAAGCTGAGGCCCACGTTCCCATTTCAGACATCCCCCTTCCCCTCTCGTGATGGCCTTTGTAGTACTTGTTTATTTGTAGGCTTCAAATGTTCCTCCTTTTTGCAGCCTTCCTCTCCCACGTTTGGGGGGGAAGATGTGCAAAAGCCATTTTGTGGCCCTTGAGTGCCTTTCGTGATTGAATCAAGCCCAGAGATTCCAAACGGCCTTGACCTTCTCTGTGTTCTTTGCTGTTAAAACAGGGATGATAACAAGGGGGAGTTCACGGGGTGGGCCCCCTTATATAGAGACCCACAGGGCCAGCTTCCCAGAAATCTGTGGATTAGGCAGGCCTGTCATGGGGCCGGTTCAGGAGCAGCAGGGGGAACAACTCCCTTTTGTTTTGTCCTCTAGCGTGTGACCAGAATGCTGCCAGCTAATTTTAACCCCGCCAAGTGATGCTGGAAAAAAAAAAAAACCTATCTTGCATCTGGAGAGAGAAATGCTGTGGGCTGGATAAAAGCTTTTTCAGCCTGTGTTCCTTCCTGTTTCAGTTTCCAAACTTGCATTATCGGTAACCTGAAAAATGATGAGTTTCACCAAATTCCTGGATGTTGTGCAAGAGGACAATGAGTCTATTTTGGGCATCTACCCTGGAAACCATTGTTTTCTGGAGGGATACCTCTCTGAGGTTTCCGGGTGCTTTCCTTCTAGGGGTCTCAAAGCCCCAAGGAGCACTGCTGGGGAGGCGGGGGCGTCTTCTTGGCAACCCTGTAGGCTGTACTGGGAAAAGTCCTGGAGGAGGAGGGCTAGGCCGGTGGGGTTGGCCGTGACAGTGGCCACTCTGGAGGTGTTAAAAGGTGAGTGGTAGGGAGGGTTTGAAGTGGGACAGCAAAGGGGGGAGGGCAAGAGTAGAGAAAGGGGCTCTTTCACAATAGCTGTGTGGCCCCGTGGGACACAGGCCACCATGTCTCCTCCTGATTTTCCATATCTGTTTTTAGCAGCAGGAATAAATGGGAGTGTGGGGGGGGCAGCTCACGGAGTTCCTCATCTGGGATACTAGAGCCTTAGGCATCAGACTTTCTCACAGCACAGAGCATACCCATGGCAGTTCATTGTTGCTCTTGGGCTGGTGACCAGCGATACTAGTGAAAAGGTACAGAATCTCAAGAGCCAGGAGATTAAAGCGATACCGTTTGGACAACAGAGAGTATAGACAGGCACATGCTGCCAGCCATGGTGAACCAAAGAGCAAAGTGGGCCATTGTCAACCTGGAATCCACAAAAAAGACATGTGATGGCTGCAGAGGCTGCAGGGAGGCCCAGTGAGTGCGGCAGCACACCCCACAACCAGGAGAGCTTGGTGGCAGTTGTTCTGACTGCTGCCGAGGACATCAGTTGTCTAAAAAACCTTTTGCTCAGTCCTGCCCTGTCTGGTCAACTTTTGTATTTTTAAAGGACCCTCCTTGGTCTCTACACTCTCTATCTGAGTCCTCAGACAATGACAGCCTCTCTGGAAGGACAGGGCAAAAGAGGTCACCCCTTCTTCTGCCCCTAAACTGCCCCCAAGAGTCAAGATCATTTGGCAAATTCTTAAATTCAGGCTCTGTTTATTCTACTGCTCCAAAGGCTTCTTTCAAGTCAGATGCTGTGCTTTAATTAAAAGTATGAGAGCCCATGAGTAAGTGAAAATATTCTTGAATCTTCACAAATATGTCTGAATTTCATTTCTTGTGTTTCACAGTAAGGGGGTCAGGCTGGTCTAGCACTTCTAACCATAAATCCACAAAGACATGCTTTCTAGAAACTAACAGCTGACTTCTCTGCACAGTAGAATTGCAAAGGGCACCCTAAGTCAAGAATGTGTTCATTGTGCTTCTCTATTTGTAAAGTTTAACCAGTATCCAGGTGTCCTTAGGACCCAGGCCTCTATCCTTTTCCCTTTCCAGCCTGGGATTCCTAAATGTTTCATAATAGCTCCACAGCTGGAATGCAGCTGCTTCTAGGGTGGAGCAAACATAACTCCTTAGAGGTCAGCAGGGTGAGGGAAGGCAGGGAATCTTGGAAGGTTGGGAAAGTCCTTTCTAAAGCCAGAGCTCAGGAATGAACAGGGCCTCTGGAGTGAAAACTTTCCAGTTGGGGGAAGGAAGGGTAAGTTTTTGCCCTCTGGGTGGATTCCAAAAAATCGCTTTGGGGAGGCAAACTATTTTGAAACTGACTTTAAAGAAAACAGCATAAATGTTTAAATTGACCTAGAAAACCCTTCCTTTTTCCTTTCCCTACAATCCAAGCCTGTTCCCTTGAACATTAATCAACAGGAGCATTTGCCCAAATTTCTCTCCTCCCCCACCCCCTTTTTTATTATTATTATCTTTGGTTCGGGAAACTTTTGGAAGCTTTCCCAGGCTGGAGCTATAGAATGTTTCCAGGAAAATGCATAAGGAGTGTCTGTGTTTTGATTTTCTCTGGAGGGGGCTGAACATGTTTTTCAGAGAGACCCAGCTAGGGGCAGCCAGGCCTTGTGCAAGAGTCTAGCCAAGCAAAAGGGCAGACAGTGTTGGAAAGAGCTTTGAGCATCCAAAAGTGCTGAAACAAAGGTGTGGTTTAGCAGGCCTGCCTGTTCTCCACCTCTTTCAGCCTTTTATGATTGCAGCTGCCGTGATGTCAGTCTGTGAGCCAAAGTACCCCTGTCTTGAGAAGATACGCGGAGAACAGCTGGTGCCAGGGTTTGAACTTCATTCTCAAGTTAGCAGCACTTGTAATCTCCTCCTAAAGAACGCTCTTGAGATTTAGGTGGAGAAATGGCCTAGCAGACAGGGGCCCCACCCAGGCATGGAATGCCACAGATAAAATGTGTCCTTGGGCTCTTGCTGCCACCACCACGCCCAGGCCAGGGCATCTCCACTTGGGCCCAGAAGCCCATCCAATGCCGCAGGCACAGGTGCATCAGAAACATCTCACACAAAAGCAGAAAGCCAGCCAGGAAGGTGTGCACACACCCCAGGACAGGGGCTCAGGGGACACATCACTGATGGACGGCATTCTAGAAAGCAAAAGCCAGTGGTGTTTCCTGGAAATTCACTCTGTTCATGTGAAAAGGAGGCAGAAATAGCTCCACTGGAGGCTGCCTGAGTGAAGGCGGAGCTGCCCCAGCCACTCCAACGGGAAGTCTGCTTCCTCCTGGGGCAATCCCCTGTGCCTGTGAGGACCCAGAATCTCGGGTGAAGAAGGAGCAAGCAGGGGCCTGTGGTGCTGGAAACGAAGGGACACACAGCTCCTGATTCTCCTAGCCCCATGAATTTGAAGACTATTTCCCCGTAATGTGTCATGGGTCTTGCAGTAAAATCTCTTTCCTCTCCACTCTGGTGACACACTGATGAAAACATCTTCTCCACGGTGGCTTGGGAAGGTGTTCTACAGCCCAGATATTGGAATATTCATAACAATGACAACAGGTACACCTATCATTCACTGGCAGTCTTTTATATATGCCGGGTGCTGTGCTAAGTGTTTTAATGCATTAGCTCTTCTAATCCTCATCCAGTAAGGTGGGTTCAGTTATTAGCCCTATGTTATAGATGACATAATTGAAGATCAGAGAGGTTAAATCACTTGCCTCAGATCACACAGCTGGAACTCCCAGTAGTTCACCTGATACCAGAGCCCTTATCAGACAGACCTGAGTTTGAATTCTGACCCTGCCACGTGTGACTGTGTGACCTGTGCCGAGTTTCTGAACCTCCCAGTCTCTTCATGTTTTTCATAAGTTAAATACATCAAATATTAGTGATTTTATATAATTCAGCCTAAGCCTACCTTATAAGATTGTTGTAAGAATTAAATAAGATAATGCATTGGGGAAACTTAGCAGAGTGCCTCAATATAGTAGGGACTCAATAGGTGGTAGCTTTTAATAGCAATAGTAATCTCAGAGCCAGTATGTTTGTTCAGTGTGGATATGCTTGTTAACTTATTTTTTCCTTTGTGGGGCTTCTCCACTCCTGGGAAGGTCAGATACTTCCCAGTACAGGCACACCAGCCCCAAACACAGCTAGGTGTTCATGCTCAGGGAGAAACTTCTCTCTCCTTCCTTCGTGGTGACTTATCTTTGGTGGTGCTGGAATCCACATTTCATGCGTACGCATATGCATCTGAGGCCTTTCTACCTCACCCATAACATTCACTCTGCCCATTAGGTGTTTCCAATTTTCAAAAGCATTCAAATCTGACCATTTTACTTTCCTGCTTAAAAATCTTTGCAGTACCTACAGAACCAGGACAGACTTCTTAGCTCAGAACACAATGCCCCTGGGAAACGTGCCTCCATCTCCCATTTCTGCTTCTTCCTCCCCCTCAGTTACTCTCTGACCACATTAAATTCCTCTTTGTTCTTCGATCACAACGTGAACTTGCATGCCCCATGCCTTTGCAGGGCTCTTTTCCCTGCCTCGGAAGGACATTTTTTTCCTCTTCTTCTTTGAGCAAACTCTTATGCAGCCTTCAAAATCCAGCTCAGTTTTTACCTTTCCTCAGAAAGTGTTCTCAAGTATTTCCCGGGTCTATGCTACAATGTCATATTTCAAAGTGAGTTGTACTTACCTATTTACATATCTCCTCCTCCTAAGACTCATTGAAGTTCAAGGCTGGAGCTCCTCCCTCTATCCCCAAAGCCACCCAAAAGGCCCTAAACAAATGCTAGTCAAATGAAAGTCTGAATGTAAAGTATTATAACCTAAATAATTTTATTATCAGTAAAATAGCATGTGAGTATATGTTATGTATTTATACCCTCCTTTGTTTCATAAAGAATTTGGGATAGATGTGGACATTCCAATCTTTCTTGCACACAAGCAGAGATAGGATAGTGGAAAGAGCCAGGGCTCCGGGCTCAAACCCTAACTCATTTCTTAACCTCTCGTAGCCTCAGTTTTCCCATCTGTAAAATGGATGGGAATACCTGCGAGGTAGTTATTGGTGGTGCTATCCAATAGTCTTTCCTGCTTGCTTCCTTACTGCCCTGAATTTTTTTTCCAGGAGTCCATTCCTTTATACACTTGACTAAGGAGGGGGCGGGGGAACCCTTATTAGTCTAACTAATCTTTTTTTTTTTTTTTTAGAAATCATTCCATTCTACATATGCAATCAGTAATTCTTAATATCATCACATAGATATATGATCATCATTTCTTAGTACATTTGCATCGATTAGTCTAACTAATCTTGATACCCCATTCCCTTTGGCAGATATTCATTTTGGGGTGAGTCTATAATCTAGTTCTGCTGAATTTGAGATGTAGGAAGGGATCCATTGGGGAGGGCAGTGGGCTTCTAGGAAGGAGGTCCTTGCTCTTAAAATCGGAGAGAAACAACTGTCTTCTGTAGCTGGATATGATGTCTGGAACGATGGCTGGGACCACAGCAGCCATGTTGCTATGATAAGGAAAGCTACTCAGAGAATGAAGCCAGCTTGCTAAGGCTGATAAAATGGAAACATGGAAAGAACCTGGGTCTTGGCAACACAGTTGAGCAGCTGGATTACCCTGCCCTAGAACCATCCAACTGTGGACAATTTCCTGAGATAATCAATTCCTTCATTGTTCAAAGAGGCTCAACCAGTAGAGTCAAGAGGGCTGTTGCTTGCAACCAAAACATCAGAACAGAACAACTTCCAGAGATACTGTGATGATTAAATTAAAAAATAAAAGGTTTATGTCAGGCGACACATAGTAGGATTTTTCTTCTTTTAAATTTTTCATTGTGGCATGGCAATTCAGTACTACATTTAGCAATCATTCATTCATTTAACAAATCTTGAGCCTCTTTTCATATGTTAATTTTGCAATTTGATATCCCGTTTATGAAGTGGTGCCTAAGTCTTGCCCATTTCTCTATTTACTGTCTGACATTAATTTATAGAAATTCTTTACAAAATCTGCTTGATACATGTATTGAAAATATCTTCTCCTACTCTGCGGCTGGTGTATCTTTATTTATTTTTTTTGTAATGCAATTTTATTGAGATATATTCACATACCATATAATCATCCAAAGTATACAACTAATGGTTCACAGTGTCATCATATAGCTGTGCATTCATCACCACAATCAGTTTTTGGACATTTTCATCACTCAAAATAAATAAATAAATAAAAAGAATACCTGAAGCATCCCATATCCCTTGTCCTCCCTTATTTATTTATTTTCTGTCTTGGTTTTCTTACTCATCTGCCCATACTCTGGATAAAGGAAGTGTCAGACACAAGGTTCTCATTCACATGATCACACCTGAAAAACTATGTAGTTATACAATCATCTGCAAGAATAAGGCTACTGGAACACAGTTCAACGGTTTCAGGTAGCCTTTTTAACTACTCCAATACACTAGACACTAAAAAGGAATGTCTATATAATGCATAAGACTAACCTCCAGAACGACCTCGAGTCTTTTTGACATCTCTGCATAGTAGGTTCTTCCTGCTGAGACTCTGAGGTGAACGCACGGGTGGCTGTGACTCGTAGCCCACAGAACATGGTCATAAATAGAGTTCAGAGCAGTTCAGATGTGGGTGGGTATTTGCACATTATGTTAGTGTCCCCAGTGGAACTTCTTGGGTCTGTAACAATAGTGATCCTTTTAACTTGTAAGTCCTTTTCTTACCCGGGTCAGAGTTAAACACTGTACGGCGCAGGCTTTTGTAATTTTAGGTGGTCACACTTGTACCACGGGGTGGCCCCTGGTTACCCTGGGGCATGGAAGCCCTGCTACAGTAGGATGAAGGCTGGCGTATAATTTGTAGCTCCAGGAGGGGCCAAAATTTGGAAGCAGAACTAACATACCCACACAACGTAAAACAGGGTCTGCACTTTGACAAAAGCACACAAAGAGCATCTCCTCCCAAGACTGGGCCCGGAGAAGCCCAGCAGACAGCAGCAGCTGGGGAAGGCCTGCCTTTGGGGGCCCTTGGGGCTGGGCGGCCCAACTGGCTTTTGGCCAGCAGATCAGGCCACAGAGTTTTGCTCCGTGCCAGTCCCATGGTCCTTCCGAAACTCGTTCCAGGAGAGCTCAGCCACACCAGTGCCTGCCAGGCTCATGTCCATCCAGCCGCGTGGGCGGCCCCTGGCAGCGGGGGGCCAGGCAGGGTTTGTGCAAGGACATTGTGGCATCTGTAGCAGGGTGGTGGGAGAGGTGGCCGCTCACTTCAGGGGCAAGCTAGTAGGAACCTGGATAGGTGGGGAGCAGAAGCTGCAGGCTCAGGGCTCAACACCCTTTTCAAAGGTCATTTTCACCTTAGAAGCCTTTTCCAGGCCCCATTGCCCTCAGACCTGCCCTCCGGCCAGTCGCTTCCTGCTTGTCCCTCCCCTGCCCAGCCAGGATCATCTCAGCCCTGCTTCCCAGCATTGACACTCAATTCCACCCACAAAATTTTGTTGAGAATCTTCTCTATACAAGACGCCATATACCTACTAGCTACTGGGGTGGAGGGTGGGGGTAGTGAGAGAGATACAAAAAAAGCAACAAGGTCAGATGGAAAGGACCTCAAATGGTTTTAACACTTCCTCCAGCCCCCCCACCCCCACAAAAACCCCACTATTTAAGAAAGAATAAAAGAGGGGGCTGCCACTGTCAGATCGGGGGGGGGAAGATCAGGGCCCTGGCCACTCCATCCTGCGACATGCTCCCTGGACAGTGTTGGAAAAGCCCTGATCTGGAACATAGGGTAAACTGAGGCCCAGAGAGGGGAAGTGACCTCCCTGAGTCAGTGCCTATAAGGGAGTGGTGCAGTCAGGTTCAAACTCGGGTGTCTGAGTGCCTGGCCCGGTGCCCTATGTGTCCTACCATTTGGCACTTGTTCCAAAACTTTCACTGATAAGCTGGAGAGATGAGGTGAGGTGGTCCAGAAGCGAATGCAAGCGCCTCAGTTAAAGGGAGCAAATTGTTCTAACTCAGGGAAGGAAGAGGGAGCAGGGCGTTGAAAAGGATGGGTGGGATTTGATAATGGGGCATGGCTGGTGTGAAGTGGGGAGTTGGGTGACCAGAAGGAGACAATTCCAGGCCCCAGAGAACACGAGCAACTAAAGACTGGCAACCTGGAGACCTGGGGTCCAGCCCTGGCTCTGCCATTACAAGCTGAGTGACTTGGGCTAGTAGTCACCCCATCTGGGCTTTTTTCCCTTGCATGTGAAATGGCAAGGGGCTGGGTCAGCTGGTCCCACAGTGACATGCATGCAGTGAAGCTTTCTCTGCCTCCCACGGGGCTGGCCGTCCCCTCCCCCACCGCCTCCAACGTCAACACCCGGGACACTCCCCAGCGCGTGCCAGACGGCTGGAATTGACACGAGGGGGTAGTGTCCCTTGGTGCCCCAAGAGAGCAGCACAGAGCTGGCAGGGCAGTTCAAGGTGCCTATCCAGAGCTTTGAGGAACAGCAGCAAAACCACGAAGAGGCAGGAAGCAGGACAGAACTGGGGCAGGCGCTATACCTCTTCTGAGAAGTGTTCTTTCCAACCCAGCCTCAGCTAGGGCCCCCAGCCCATGCTTGCTACCTCAAGCCCATGCTTGCCAGCCTCAGCTAGGGCCCCCAGCCCATTCAGACACCACAGTAAGTCTGAATGCCAATCCTTAATTAACTAGATGAGTGGCAAGTCACACAACCTCCAGCCTCAGTATTCTCATTTGTAAAATTGGTATTAGCACCTCAAATGACTAAATGAGCTCTCGCTTGCCATGTGCTAACATAGTAACAGTAAGTTAACAGATCCCTCACGTTTTCAGAGGGCTGCCTGATGGGAAAGGTGGCACAATTTGAAGGCTCCTGAGGTTAAATACGCTGGTGGAAGTAGGACCCCTTTATGTCCAACACATCACTCAATCACATGAAGGAGGGGAGACTTTTGAAGTGGGGTGTGGGGAGGTCTTAGAGAAGCCCACCAGAAAACAATGTGCTTGCGCCCCCTGCTGGCTGGGAGCAAAGGTGCAGCCTGTCTGCTGGGGTGTTGTGGGTGGCATAGGGGGTTCCCTACCGCTGCTGGGTCAGCTGACCCGATACTCACAGAGCACCCAGGAAGTGCCAGGCAATGCAGTGCACCAGAGAGGGATGCAAAATAAGTGACAGGTAAACCAGGTGTTATGAATCGAATTTTTGTGTGTCCCCAGAAGGCAAGCTGAAATCCTAACCCCCAGTCCTATGAAGATGAACTTTTAGTAAATAGCATCTTTTTTTTTTTTTTTGGCCTTTTTGAAAAAGGTTTTATTCACACACCATACATCCATCAATGAATAAAATCTTTATCTTGAGGGGGTGCAAGTAGGTCAACAGTAGAACTCTCACTTGCCATGCAGGAGACCCAGGTTCAATTCCCAGCCCAGGGACTCCACGCCACCCCCCCCCAAAAATCAACAAACAGTGCTCCAGTAACAGGATAGTCACATGGAAAAAGAAAGAAATGTGACCCCCACCATTCAGCATACATAAAAAAAAATCTTTATCTTGGCATTTGAGTTCTTTGTGGATCCATTTCACGCCTGCCTCGCCAGCCTCCTCTCCTAGACTCCAGTCCAGTTTCACTTTTCCTGGTGACCTCACACTGTTCCAAACCACAAGGATTTTGCACATTCTGTTCCTACTACCTGGTAACTTCTTCCATAGTCCGCCAATGCCTACTGCTCCTTCTACATTTGGTTAACACTTCACTTGGTTTGACTTCAGAAAAAGTTGGCTATTCCCTCCTGTATTCAGAACTAAACTAAGCATATCTCATTGTAAATAGCATCTTGAAGATGTTATTAGTTCAGATGAGGCCAAACTGGATCAGGGTGGGTCCTAATCCTAATGATTGCTGTCGTAATAAGCAGATGACTTTTGGACATGGTAAGACAGGGACAGACAGAGAGACAGAGAGAGAGATGTGGCCACGTGATGGAGGCAGGGAATGAATTATGCCACAAACCAAGGAATGTCATGAATAACCAGCTGCCACCCGGCTCCACAGACTTCAGAGGAAGCATGGCCCCAGCTGACACCCTGCTCTTGGAATTCTGGCCTCCAACACTATGAGACAACAAATTTCTGTGTGAGCCAACTAGTCTGCGGTCCTTTGTTATGGCAGCTCTAACAAACCAGGACACTAGGTTTTTGGACCTAATTAGTTTTGGAGTCAAGCAGGCATGGGTTGAAGCCCAGAGGCCACCACTCTCTGTGTGAACATTTATTCTATCAATAGATACAGCCCTATGTTTAGGGTACGGCAGCGAACAAAGTCCCTGACCTTTTGGACGCATTGTAGAGGATGTAGTGACCTTGGACAGCTCTCTGAGCTTCAGTTTTCTCATTGGTAACACAAAATTTTTGCTATCCCTTTTCTAAAACTAGAGGGTGTGAACCCCAGGTGTGTATCTCATTGACTCTGTCATTTGGGGGGAGCAAAAAGTCACCACCATCAGTCATCTCTTCTCAAGGGAAACTCCATGCCTCTGACCCTGGGCTGTGCTCATTTGGTTCATTTGGAAGGGACCCTGCCATCCCCCTGTGGCAAGCCCGTCTCCCTGGGTCATCTCACCCAGCAAGCACATCAGCAGACCCACAACCCCGGACCCTTGGGACCCCGGGAACTGATGGAGTGCAAGCCTCTGGTGAGGAACCATAGGAGTGGACGTGGGAGGATCACGTGAGCAGAAACACCTCCTGGGACAGTACTGGTATAGTCCACCCTGCACATACCTGGACCCACGTGGATATAACTCCTTCAGCCACTGGTCATTAAATCAGTTGGACTGGTTGGCCTCACGGTGTCAGCCTGTAAGACTGTTTTCTTTCCTGGATCGCTGGTCTCTCCCAGACCACCAGCAAATCCTGTCTAACTTGGAGGGGCTTGAAGAGGATGGGGAAGCGTGTTCTCCTTTATTAACGCCCACCACCACTACCACCAATTTGGAAATCACCGAATTTCCACGTGGGCATGCATGCACACACACATGCAATTAAAGGGAAGGGCTGGAAACCAAGGCGTGCTAGAGAAATGCTTTAACCTATGTGTCAAAACACAAGTCGGGTCAAGTTCGTTTTTTGAAGATGTGTTTACATGTGTGTATGTTTGTATTGTATTCATTCATGTAACACACTTGTAATGAGCTATTGCCAGGTATTGGGGCAACACCAATAAACAAAATAAACACAAATCCCTACCTATACTGGAGTTTACATTCTACTGTGTTGGTGGGTGGATAGAATAGAAGAGTAAATAAGCAAGTAACATAAACAGGATGTTTGACAATATGATGTGCTATGTACTTCTAAACCAAAGTAGAAAAGGGAGTTCGGATGCCCCAGGGTAGGGGAACAAATTTAAATAGGCTGGAGAGAGAAGGTTTCATTAAGAAGGTGACATTTAAGTAAAGACCTGAAGGAAGTGAGAGACTTAGCCACGTAGCCATTTGGTAGTAAAGGGTTCCAGGCAGAAGAAATAGCATGTACAAAGGCCCTGAGGCAGGAACACGAGTCACGGTCAGAGAGGCTGTCCTGGAGAGAATAAGGAGAAGTAGGGCATGAGGGCAGAGAGAGAATGGGCAAGAAGCAGATGATGTTGGACTTTAAGGGCCATTGGAAGGATGTTGATGTTTACTCTGAGTGACACAGGCTCCTATTGTAGGGTTTTGAGCCCATAAGACCACTCTGTAGGGGGGACAGTAGTAGGAGAGTAGGCAGACCAGACTATTGGAGGGATGCAAATAAAGCAACAGTGGCTGGGGCCAGGCTGGTGGTGGAAAGGTGGTAAGAAGGGATCTGCTTCTGGACGTGCTCTGATAGTAGGGCAGATGGGTTGAGTTATATGAGAAATCATCCCTTTCAATTCCTACAAAAGTTTCTCTTCTATGTTTTATTATTAGCCCCTAAGGTATGTAGGGAGGAGTAGGGTTCACACACACACACACACACAATTGACAACAGCAAAGAAACTCCTCAGATGACCACCCACCTACCTCACCGTGGGGATGGTGATGATAATACTTCCCTCAAAGGTGTGCGTGAGGACAGTACCTGCAAAGCACTTGGCGCACCCTTTGGACTCAATAAGGAGGCATTATTAGTCATAAATTTGGCCAAGATCCCCCTCACCTTTTTTTCCAATCAGTTGTAGTTCATCTCCACACTCTTCTAAACGCTCGGAAATTAACAGCTGTCTTGTAAGCAGAACACGGTAAAGTTCTATTTAAAGAAGGGTGGGAAGAGGCTAATCAGAGTGGGCTTCCTGGAGAAAACTCCAGGGGTTTCCTGGAGGCTTTCTTTTCAGATGAAGAAACCAAGACTCAGAGACCCTCTGTAATTTACCTGAAGTCACAAAGCTGGTAAGCTGCAGAGAAGGGCTTGCATCCAGGCTTACCTGGCTCAGAAGCTGCTCTTCTTAGAGTGCCACATTACCTTGGTGACAGGCCATTCCCACTAGAGGAGAGTTGTGACCGTTCATTGGAGGACCCAGGTCAACATGCTCTGAATAGGTTGCTCAGGCAGGACAGAGCAGGGCCCTGCCTCGTTCACCATTGTAGATTTTTGGTGTGAGCAGGGTGCTGAGCCCTGGGCACAGGGTTTAAATGCATGGTCTCACTGGACCCTCGTTTTACAAATCAGGAAACTAAGGCCCAACAAGGTCGCACCATGAGTGTCAGAACTGGGACAAGAACCCAAGTGTTTCTGTAATCTATTGCTGGGTAACAATCCACCCCGAAATTAGCAGCTGACAACACAATATATTCTTCCTCATGATCCTGGGAGTCAGGCCTTTGGGCAGGGCTCATGGGGCGGTTTTCCTGCTCCGGGTGGTGGTAGCTGGAGTCACTCAGCTGCCTTCATTTGGTGACTGAGTTGTGATGGAAGGGCCAAGGAGGGCAAACTTACCTACCTGGTACCTCTATGTTCCTCCATGTGGCCTTTCCAGGCACCAGCACCATGCCTTCAGGGCTGCTGGATTTCCTGCAATGGCCATCAGCTTCTGAGAGATGGAAAACAAGAGCTGCCACACCCCTTAAGAGCTAGGTCTGGAACTGGTGCAGCATCACCTCCACTACATTCCACAGGTGAAAGCAAGTCATTAGGTCAACCCAGATTCAGGAAGAGGACAAACGGAACTCACCCTGGAGGGCAGGGCAGCAGGCATGTACGGAACGGTAGGAGATGCTGGCAGCCATCACTGAAGACTCTTCTTTCCATGTGCTGTGCCTGGGACTTGCTAATGCTTGCTAGCCCTGCCCATACATCCTCACTCCCCCCCCCCCCACACACAAGACACCTGTCTATGTTGTGTGCTACTTGTCCCTCCTGCCTACTGACCCTTCATGCTCTGAGCCTGGTTTCATAGTGGCTTCACATGTCTAATCTTTTCCCCTTGAGGGCAGGCACGACTTTCCCCCCCTGTTTCCCTGGGGTTCTATCTCCAGTGTGAACCTGAGCATGTCTTGTTCCCAGGAACCTGAAAGAGACTAACACAACTTCTGTGACGTCCAGGCACATAACACTTGGACAAGGGCGAAGATTACTTCCACATTGTCAGCTTCTCAAAGGCCAAGTCTGGGGCTGATCCATCCTTGTAGACCCAGCACCAGCACTGGGCCTGACGCAGATGAAGAGCTCAGTGAACAGGACTTTCTGGTGCCGAAGTCTGCACGTGTGGGCCTTGAACAGAGGAACAGAGTCTTACTTCTCCAGGACCTGCCACCTAATGGCACCTGGGAACCTGTTTAGGAATGCAGCCCTCCCACTTTCCACCTCCTGAACCAGAATTTGCATTTTAACAAATCCCCAAGTGATCCATCTCCACCTTACAGTATGAGATGACAGAAGTAGAGGGTCCCCAGGTAAAGAGAATGGGAACAAGTCAGGAAGACAGGTGCCAGGTGAACTGAGCTAAAATGATAAGGCCTGCACCTCATCCCTGGATGACTTAGAATCGCCCGTGGCGCTTTGAAAACCTTCTATTTGGGTGATCTGAATATGCACTGCAGGTTTGAGCTCTTTGGTTTACAGTCATGAGTAAGCAGTGACAATGGCCATGATCTTTTTAATGCCACGGATGATGATGCATTAAAAATGAGAAAATATAGGTAAGAAAAAATACGAAACAAGAAAATCACCATAATCCTACTACCCAGAGGCAACTGCTGCTCACAAATGCATCATGTGCGTCCCTGCGGCCCCCTCGACCCCTGCCCAGAGGAGGGAAGATGCCTACAATGCCCATTGCTGGGGCGGCTGGGAGCTGGGCTCAGTTCTGCTGGCAGGGTGGAGCCTGTCATCTGGCCATGACAGAATTATTGCCTGAAATTACATGGCTGATTATCAATTACTTGTGTCCGTGTGAGAGCATGTGTGCATGTGTGCATAAGTATCTTTGCAAATCATTAAGGGTCGGAATTCTGGATTATCGTTGATTAACGAGAGGGAGGCCTGGTACCTCCAGCAGCCGGGATGGCAGCCCCACAATTATGTCCCAGCTGATCAGTAATTGGCACATCACAAGATGACTTCTCTCCCGGCTGCCCCCTCCCAGCCTCTCCTGCAGGCTCCACAATTAGCACCATGGCTCATTCCCTCAAGCCCAAGCTAAGCTCTGAGGCCCGCTTTCTGGCAAGCAGATGCTGTGGGGCTGGCTGTAAAGACCCCCACCCAAATGGGTGGCGATGGTGGCGCAGGGGGAGGTAGCTCCAGTCAAAGTGGAGCTGGTGTGAACTCCAGCTGGCCAAAGGGGCTATCCCCTTGTTGAGATCAAGAAAAGGAAAAGGACAATTAGAAAAGAAAAAAAAATCAGAAAATAAGCATTCAAAACATCATGACATGAGGGTGCACAGGTAGTTCGGTGGTTAGAATGCCCGCCTTTCATGTGGGAGACCCAGGTCCGATTCCCGGACCATGCACCCCCACCCCCACCCCCCCAAAAAAAACACATCATGACATGAAAAAAAGATAGGGTGCATGGGTGGTTCAGTGGTAGAATGCTTGCCTTCCATGCAGGAGACCCGGGTTCGATTCCCAGACCATGCTCATCCTCGCCCCCCAAAAACCAACAGCAACATCATCATGACAGGAGTCCAATTCCACAGAGCCAAGCAAAGGAGGTGGAAGGAGCCCATCCCATCCCCACTGTCATCCTTGGGAGGCTGTAAGGTGGCCACTGGGGGTCTCAGTTTCCCTGAGTAACACAAGCTTTTGTCCTCCTGAGACTGCAGATAGACTTCACGCACAGCTCCTCGGGTGCATGGAGGAAGGAGGAAGGTGGGGGTGCTAAGACAGCAGCATCTCCCATCAGGACTGTGGCGACAGCCTTCTAACTGCTCTTGCCACTTCCACTTTGGGCCCTGTTGGGGGTTTAATTGTGTCCTGCAAAAAGATATGTTCAAGTTCCAAACCAATCCCCCACCTGTGAAGGTGACCTTATTTGGATATAGGGTCTTTGCAGTTGTAATGATTTAAGATGAGGTCACACTGGGTTGGGGGCACTGGGGCTAAGCCAGTGTGACTGGTGTACTTAAAGGAAGAGACACAGACTCCGAGGGAAGAGGGCAGGGAAGATGGAGGCAGAGATTCGAGTGATGCAGCTACAAACCAAGGAACACTGAGGATTGCCAGTAACCACCGGAAGCTAGGAAAAGGCAAGGAGGGATCCTTCCCTGGAGCCTTCTGAGAGAGCAGGGCCTTGATGACACTTTGATTTGGGATGCCTGGCCTTCAGAGCTGTGGGAGAATGAATTTCTGTTGTTTTAAGCCACCTAGTTTGAGATACTTTGTTATGGCAGCCCTGGGAGACTAAGACAAGCTCCTACATTCCATTACATGGACAGCAGATAGCTTTTTATAATGCCCTGTCATAAGGACTCTTTATAATGTCCTGTCTCACTTCCTGCAAGATACCCCCCCACTCCACATTAACTCCCTGCTGACCTCCAAATCAAGTCTAGATCCTCGGTTTCCTTTCTTGCCCCATCCCACATGTCTTCTCTGCCTCTGCCCAACTGAGCATCACAGAGCCTGCAGTGCTCTGTCCTTTGCCCAACCTGACCCCTCTTCTTGCCCCCCTTTCCCCTCCTCCCGTCGCCTGGACACACCCCCACAGGGGAAGCAGTGATACACACACTCATACCTGGGCTCCATTCCTGAGAAAGGGGTTCTGACCTCTCTGGATCAGCAGGAACAGGGGCCAAGGCTTCAGAGGGGCCTGAGAGGGCGGGGAAGGCAGAGCTCTCCCAGAAACCGCCCCCATGGTTGCAAAGGCACCAGGCAGTCTGTTTCTGAACCTTGCAGCTGTCTCAGCCATCTTCATTTTTATCTACTTAGGGTGGTCTGCAGGTCGTGGCCGGCTGGGGATGGGTGGGGGGTGGGGGGGCAGTGCTAATGACTCCAGCTCCACGTGGCTACCATTCAGGAAAAAGCTGCAATGTTCGCTCTGCCACATTAATCAGAGAAGCACATCAAAGAGCTGTTGCGTGGAGACAGCTCTTCTCCCAGTATCTGCCCTGCATACTAATCACCACCTCCTCCTCGTAGTGAGTCAGCTCCACGCCAGGCAGGCAAAGCCGCGAGGAAAGCACAGAAACGCCAGCTCCGTCCATGTGAGGAGCAGGAGCCAGGGGTACGGGAGCCAAGCCCTCCCCTCCCCACCCCCCCAAAGCACACACTGTATGCGACCGCCACTGAGGTGGGGCAGATGAGGATGGCAAATTCTGAGGAAATCAATCCAAACCCCACGCTAACAGAGGGAATTCTCCAGAAGCTGATCCCTGAACAGAGACCCAGTGGCCTGATTAGAGCAAGAGAGGCCTCACCACCAGGCACCTTAATAACAATAAGATATAACCTTAGATAGTGTGTAACAAATGGCAGGCACAAATGTAAGCTAGTACTGTTACTATTCCCAATTTACAGATGAGCAAGGGGATGGAAAGAGAGGTTAAGACACCTACCCCAGGTCACACAGCTAGA